>NC_080722.1:12317500-12610000 GCF_019097595.1 Hemibagrus wyckioides
ACCCTGAGATATTCTTGAGAAAATTCAATTAAATTATTACCCTAGAAAGTCTCATGCACAATTAAAAACTGAATTATGATGAATCGCTTTAAATAATCTCTGAGGCTGAAAGCGTATAGTCCTCTGTCTTCTGTAGAGAGGGCTAGACATATTTAACTAGTGAGAAAAAGAGAGAACAGGATGTACATTTTGGGCTAAAAAAAAAAAAAAGAAAAGAAAAGAAATATTTTTACTGTATGTTCTTTTTAGTTTATTTTGTATCGTTATCAAATTATATATTTTATATTATATTTGGGTATTATGTATGATTCAACTTCAGCAAACAAGCATACTTTTTCATAATCTATGAGTTAAACTTGGGAGTGGTTTTATAACACTGATAGCTTGTCAGTGGAAAAACTAAACTGGAGGGCATCTGCTGGGAGATTGAATTTTATTAGTTTGCTTTGTACTCTATTTCAATAATGTTTCCTAGGCCACATTTGCTCTGCACTTCACTGATTTTATGGCTTCTCTCTTTCGACAGTATATTGAGCTCCTACACTGTTAAAAATGGTACTGCAGCTAACCTTCATCACCAGCACCAGCTGGCCCAGGTTGGCCTTTATAACTTTCTTACTGATATGCTGAATGTGCTGTTCAGTATGATATATCGAAGCACATTTTTCAGTATAATCATGCCATACAGGCTGAGTGCACTGCACTGATTGTAAACCAAACCGCGTGTATGTGTATGTACACTCCGTACAGAAAATGAGCGTATGGCCCGGTATCATTATAACACATATGCACCAGCTTCAGTAATCAGGCCTCAGTCACTGGTGTGGTTGGGAGAATAGATGTAGTCCTTGATGACCTGACCTCCATTAGAACACTCATTCACAGCTGATGGGGCGTGATAACATCAGCTATTGATTAGGGGATGGAGAAAAAAATGACGAAAGAGGAGAGAGGGAGAGACAGACAGATTGAAAGAGGTGAGAGGGAGAATGGAGAGAAAAAGAGGAATGGAGGGAGGAAAGTGAGTTGCTGTCTAAGCAGCTCAGAGAATTGATCAGGTCTGTGACTCTGGCCCTTGATCTCAGCTCGAGACCAATTCACTCAGCTTTCCAAAATATGCCATACTCACTTCCATCCCAACCCAGGAGAACTTTGAATCTAAATGCAAAACAACTTTAAGGCAATTAAACAACCTGCCGAACATGATCATTACAGAAGCAGGGAATAAAGCGATATTTAATCTTAATCCTAAGCCCTGAAACACCATACCTGATGACTAGTTATTGAAAAAGTAATCATTAAAAAATATGTAAGCTTAAACTTGAAAAGGAATCTTAAAAATAAAAGATTGTTTTTGAAAATGCTTTTTTTAGTACTTTGCCTAGATCCTTGATTTTAAAGGGGACTATGGACTTGTATATTATTCATTAAACAGTTGACAGATAACATTAATATAAATTGCGAAAGACATTTGGTGCCATGTTACTTTGAATCTGCCCCTTGCAGCAGAATTCCATGAGTGCTGGCTCCCATTGATCTCATCTTTGGATCTAGGTTGACTTTTTTTCTAATCGATGCCCTAGGGGAAGATTGAAGCTGGGGTGGAGAGGCTGTCAATGACTGACATCAATGATGTAGAACAGTGGTGAGCCCGACTGCACTTGGTTGTCCTGACCTGAAGTGAGGCACGCAGCCACGGCTGGCCAAGGACAAAAGGAGGACTTGGCGGCACTGAGAGCTGTAGCAGGTGCAGGCTCTCCTCTTGCCCTGCTGGGATTATAGAGCAAGAACGATAGGGTGCTTCCTGTTCCCCACACAACCAGCTACAGGCCAGGACGATGGGGTGTTTCCTGTTCCCCCGCCAGAGCTCACAAGCCCAGAAGACAAAGACAGAGATGGAATGCCAAAATGTAGTAGTCCTGAAACCCTGGAAAGACTAAAATATTGACATTTTGTCCACATTCTGAAGTGAGCGTGTGTATGAGCATTCACATGGAAAGCTGGCTGGAATGTTTTTATTTTGGAACTCCATCTGCTCTATGAGCCTGAACAGCAAGAGTGGGGTTCTCTGATAGATTAGCCTGTTTTTCTGTGACATGCTGATGACAGCCTGTGTAGCTGAGCACTCAGAAACATGGTGTTCTTCACTATACAGGCCCTGACACTGATCACACACAAACAAAAATATGGTTCACAGGTCAGATTCACACTGACAGTTTGTAATGCAAAGGACCTATATTTGTCATGGTATCATCTATAGGCTTTTTTGTATAGTTATGCTCTCTAAAATGGTTTTAGATTGCAACCATTTCTGATTGGAAAGCATTTTGTTGTAAGGTGCTGCAACAAATTCTAGATCCTTGGGAATCCATTACTTGCCAAAAGTTGACAAACAGCACATCACAAGATATTTTATTTGCTTGTATTAAAGTTTAATGTTGTAGCATGTCACAAAACAAGTTCCTCCCTATTCTCAGTTATTATAATGGCTATAAATAGTCTTAACATCAAGCCTGTCTTTTTCTCAGCTGTAAAGCTATTACTCAAAAAAATACACTATTTTCAGAGTTTGCACTCTGCAATAATATATGTGAATCTTTGACTCATATATCACAGGCATTATATATAATTTATCATTAATGCTATCAGAGTGTGGCAGGAGCTAAAACTACATCATATTCTGACTTAAATATGTATGTCCTTTGTAAGGAGTGAAAATTTAAGGAAACTCGAATAAGGGCAAGTTATCTGCAGCAAAGTTCTGCTGGTTTTCATAAAAAGAAGGGGATGTTAAAAGATGATTCCCTGCAGTGAGAGACTCAGTTGAGACGGTGAGCCAATTTGCATGCAGACCACAAGGCCGTATGCACCAGCTTTATGCACCAGAAACACTGAAGTTAATGTAAAGAACAGCTTGATGTATTCATGAAACTAAACTGCTTAATAAACATTCATATTTATATGGATCATCTAAAGGCTGGAGATGACTGAAACATGACAAAGAGGCAGAGGAGCCTCTGTTTCTCTCCTTCTGTCTGTGTAGGGTGTATTTGATGATTAACCAGCATGCTAGCTGACACAGTGGAGGTGGCTGGCCTCTAGTGGGAGACACTCTAAAGCAGAGCTTTCCAAGCAAGCCAACCTCAGAGCTGCACTCCTACATGTTTTCTGTTTATATCTCACTGGGATGAAGCTCTAAAACTAGTGCTGCTAAAAAAAATGCTGCTATGGTTTCACACACACAAGTGGTTTCTCCAACTGTATTTTCTTCATTGAATCAAAATATTTCATGACATTTTTTTTCTAAACTAGACAGGCCTATAACAAACTGATATGGATCTCTAAGCATACAAGATTCATTGCATGAATTCAACACTCATGAACAGACACACACATTTAGTCTTTCAGTAGTGGTGTCTACCAGCATCTTTTTGCTTCTCCCAGTGTGTTGGATTGGGGTTGAATTATGGCCTGATGTTCTTAAGTTCAGTTTAATATATGTCTCCTACGCTGTTCCCAATCAGTGTCTTGAATCTGAACCTCTGGGATGGCCTGAAATTAAAAATCAGCCTTGCCTTTAAAGTGTCATACTACATCTGTTCACGAATTAAATGTAATGTGTTAGTATTATGGCATAGGGCTTCATTAAGTGCAACAGAGAATATCACATAAATTAGAACCATATGGCCATAAGCAACAAAGCTCTTTATAAATAATTTAATCTCTATAATATTGTATAACACAACTGTACCAATTTATGTTAATTAATTACCAGCAGCTAATATACTGTACATGTGCCATCAAAGTTTTCCGTTTCTCCCTCTTTATCTGAACCATCTTTTCACTTTTCCTGCAGCATTGTCTTTTCTACATGTGTCTCTAAGAGCTAGCATAAGTAGAAAATTCCAGAACATCCTAATGGCCAGTCCAGCCTTACCTAAAGTGGGCACACATGGACACCGATTACCTAATTTTATCAGTGATGTACCTGATCCCTGAAACCTGTCTCTGATAGGGTTTGGTCTAATTTAAAAATCTACAACTGTAAAAATGCACAATACAAAAACATATAGGTCTCTTGCTCAAGGACAAAGGCTGATTTAAACACACACCTTCTGATACGTAACTCAACACCTTAAACACAGAGCCTTCATAACTCATTCACCTGTCATCCACTGAAATCATGTGGCATGAGTTAATTCAGTGGCAGAAGTGGTTGAATCAGCACAAGACAAGCTTAGTGGCCCAATGGTTAAGGCTTTGCGTTAAACATCAGAAGGTCATGTATTCAAATCCTGTCCTTGAGCAAGACCAATAACCTTCAGCTCTGTTGTGTCCTGTAAGATAGTACAGTATTTTAATGTAAATATTTTACACCAGTTTTATTGTAAGCTTTACAGTACTTTACTGGCAACTGGCAAAAAATTACAATACATTTTTAAAGTGTGTGTATAAATGTCAAATTGCACTCAACTACGGAATTCAAAATAATAATAACATTGGGAGCGCTTCCTAATTATGTTAACTCTTGAATTAGCTTAACTGCTGAATAAATGAGGCTTGCTCTACTCTGGCTCCAAAAGGTGTGAAATGTGCCTGAAGACTTAAAACAGCAGTATTATGGATTAAGGATTTACTTACACACACATAACTCAAGCCAGGATCGAGACAGAAAAAAGGTAGTGTCCAAGGCCATCTGGGGAAGAGTTAATGTTGACCAGCTACAATCCTTACTCACTCATTCACTCACTGTCTCGCTTGGGGAAAAGACAGAGCAGCCAGTTTCCACTGGAGCTGTCAGTTCTCTCTCCTGTAACAAGTGCGCCCATCACTGAGAACTTGGCAGAGAGGATGGATGGAAGCGCGCTGAGGGTTTATGGGAGATGACAGCTTCTGCTAAATAAAAGCACACATGCACACAGACAATGGACAGAGTAGAGGACACGAGGTTCCTGCTCTTTTCGACTTGCAGACAGAAACAATCCGAGCAGAACTATCATAACTATGACTAATCAGCTGTAGGAGGACAGAGAAATGACACAGGGTACCTTTGTAACAGAATATAATATAATATAATATAATATAATATAATATAATATAATATAATATAATATAATATAATATAATATAATATAATATAATATAATATAATATAATTAGATTCCTGCTTCTGCCTTGTGTATGGAGTTTGTATGTTCTCCCCATGTTTTGAGAGTTTCCTCCAGGTAATCATGCCCTAGAATTGACTGGCACCCGGTCCAGGGTGTCCCCACTTTGTGCCCAGATTCCCTTGGGATAGACTACAGCTCCCTGAGACTTAGGACGCATGATCAGCATGTTTTACAGACCAGCATGTTTTTGGCAGGAGAGGAAAACAAAACAACCCAGAATAAATCCACATGGACTAAGTGAGAACATGCTAAAGACACAGACTCATAGACTCAGAGTTCCTGAAAAAGTTCCAGATCCCTGGAGCTGTTGGGCATCACCACTACTGTAGCTAGTAACATGTGCTACATGTGCCCGCTCGAATTTAGGTTTAAAATACAAAGAGGTATATATGCACCTTAGATGTAGGGGTGAGCTACATATCATATCTAAAGATATCATAGTGCAACATTTTATCACAGTAGTTTTGCTGCGGTTGCAAAATCAAATAGTGGAATCATATTCTGGTTTTAAACAATATTTTTAAAGAACCCAAATTTCTACTGACATGTAAATGCAGTAGGCTGGTGTGACGTGGGAGTATTTATGTCCCTACATGCATATCTACAATGTTAGCAGGTCATGGGGTGTGATGGCAGTATTTCCAGTCCAATACACTTGAATAGTGACCACAGTAAATAAACAGCATATTTATTATGTTTCCTATTGGTGTAATGAGTATCATCACCACCGACAGGTTTCTCTGCAGATTTCAGTTGCTGTAGGTTTAAATATACTCCACAGGGTACAGAAGGTACCTGTATATGTGTGATTTAAATCCCAATACTCTAGTCTTGATGATTTTTTGTTAGGTTAAAAATTGAGGTGTATATATTAAAAAGCTGAGAAAGGGAAAAGACAGAAATGCAATATATATATATATATATATATATATATATATATATATATATATATATATATATATATGTGTGTGTGTGTGTGTGTGTGTGTGTTTGTACTGTGATATGTTCCCTGCTATCAGTGATAGTTCAGCATTCAGAGTATTTAAGTGCATGCACAGAACAGCACATCCCTGAGGCTCTGGTGTGTTTAGTCAGCATTTGTCTTTATTGAATTGATGTCAATACATGCTTTCTTGCATACACTCTTTCTCTCATGTATAAACAAATGGTTTGTTTCTAATGTTTTCTTGTGGGAGAATATTTGCATGTATATGGGTTGGATTTTTGAATGAATGGAGCAGAGAATGTGTTGCGTACTTTTATAGTTTTACAAATTATAGTTAAAAAAAAAAAGAATCACCCTTTCCCTTCCCAACATCAGGTCAAGACTGGGTGTCTAAGAAGTTTTCTAATATATATATATATATATATATATATATATATATATATATATATATATATATATATATATATATATATATATATATATACACATAGATATATATATATAAAGAAGTTTGTGTGTAATCAGTAACTATGGTTACAACATAAAATTATGCTTGCATCTAGTTGTTGCTATTATTAGCAAGAGAAAAAACATTACGATGTGAATTTGTGGGAAGAGCTGCTTGTGTGAGTATATGGAGAGAAGATTCTCAATCCCTGTTGAACATAGCGGCTCGTTCACCAGTTAATACAAGTTCACCCATTTTCTCCTCTCCTCCCGCTAGACTTTTTTTTTTATTCAATCTCCCTATCTTCCCACAGCAGCCCTCTGAAATACCCACCATGGCCGCACAACAGATCAGCCTGGCGCGAAAGCCATAGCCCCCGTCCTTATTACAGAGGCTTGCACCGCGCTCTAATCACCACCACCAGACCCAGCAGAGAGAGAGAATGCGACAGTGAGGGAGAGAGAGAGAAAGAGAGAGAAAGAGTGATATATCGTTAAGGGCTAGGGTCTGTGCCTCAGAAGCGGTTGCGGTGTTAACCAGCTTTTCCACTCGTTTTGGTGGATTGAGGCAACACAAGAGAGACCCTCAAGGGGCTAGAGTCACACTGCACCCCCCGCTGACACACACTGATAGTCAGTGCTCTCCCAGGACTGGTGGTACCCCGAACACATACACACATGGATGGACACACACATACACACACAAAATCCAACATCAAACAGACTGAGGATAAAGCCAGCCTTTCCCCCAGTCAGTGCGCTTTTTATTTCAGTCTCTGCAAGAAGAAGAGAGGAAATTGTTGGCTAAGCTGCCTTTTGTCAGTGTGCTACATAGGGACCAGTCTCTCATCTTTCTTCCCTGCTCCACCTTAAAGCTTGTATTTGGAAAATTGTCAGCATGTTCAAACAGTACACGCTGACCCAACACATATGCGTAAAATGTTTTTGGCTTATAGCACATCAAATGTTTGACCTCTTGAACTCCTGACACATGAAATATGCTATAATTGAGAGAAGCTGTTTCAGTGGAGAGCAACAATGATTTTTTTTTTTTTCATTTCAACTCGTCTGGGACCAAAAACTTTGCTGTGTTGGACTATCAAAGCTGTCGCTGGGAGGCTCAGATTGAACTGCTCCAGGCTTGGCATTCACACATGCTTAACTCTGCTTTGCAGGAGAGATGTAAATGCCTAGAGCACTTACAGCTTTATTAGTGCACATGTGGCTTTATTGTGATTTTTTTAAAGGAAAAATAAAAAGAAAACACTTACAAGAATCAGTTTTCCTGACAACACTACTGTTGCTTTTGGTGACAAGGTGGTGCAGTGGGTAATGTCGCTGCCTTACACATTTCGGATCTCCAATTTGATCCTCAGCTCAGGTTACTGTATGTGTGGAGTTTTGCATGTTCCCACTGTGTCTGCGTGGGTGTCTTCCATTTTCCTACACCCTCCCAAAAATGCTGGTAGGTGGATTCACTATTCAAAATTGCCCCTGGCTTGGAATGTGTGTGTTCATGGTGCTGTAATAGACTGCCATCCAATCCTTTTCTGCCATGCACACAGTTTTCCTTGGATTTCGCACAGCCCTAACTAGTTACTGATGATGAATAAGTGAATGAACAACTGTTGTTCTGAGAAAAAAAAAGTTTAAATAAATGTAGGATGTCCAAAAAACAAAAAAGTAAGGAAAAAAAAAGCACATTTGGTGCTGACACAATTTCACATAAGGCGCTTGATAGTTATATAGCAGGCAAATACTTACAAATGCACCTGTATTTTCTAATTTGTTTAAAATCATATTTCTGAAACATAAGTGTGTCTATTGTGAGTGTCGCTGTAGTTATGGCGTTCTGTAGCTGTGAGTGATTAAGAGTCTGGTCGTAGTGCTGCTCCACTCCGCAAAAATACACACAGCAGCATGGCAATTCATGACATGTGGATGACTCACTGTTCCTGAGCCCACAGAACAATCGTCACTTCAAAGACATAAACCATGGGCCTTACTTAGGTACTGCACCAGGGGAAAGACAGGAAGTCATCAAAGGATCCAATAGACAGTATTCAAGACTTCAGTCTCGAGGCACTGACACATTCGGCACTATTTACATAGGCCCACATTATATTTAGCTCGCTGTCACGACACAGCACATGCGAGTGCCACAGTACTGCGCATCTCATGGCACCTGAATGCACCTGCAGAGTAATGAGTAATCATAATTACAGCGATTCAATAGAGGAGTAGACAATATTCCATGTGAACTGAATATAAATACAAAGATAAAGATCTAGTCTGCATGTAAAGTGCTGAAATTGCTCTACCAGTTAGAAACAGTGAGTAAAAATATATAACAACCTTCCAACTGGAAATATAATTTTCATGCTTTTTTTGTTGTCGGTGATACAAAACATGTCTTACTAATCAGCTGTAAAAGATTTTTCGGTTCATGTTTATCCTCCCTTTGCCTTATCAAAACAGTTTTGAAGAATGGGAAGAGGTATATTTGTGTGTGTGTGTGTGTGTGTGTGTGTGTTGTGGGGTGTAGTAGATCCGAGTGTGACAGATTTATTACTCTGTGCTCCAGTCGAATGAGAGCAAGCAATAAATAAGGTGTGAGAGGAAAGCTCTCCATTGAACATAATCAAGTAGATCCTTTAGACTCACATCCGTCACTCTTGTGGGTTCAGTGACAACAGGGGTCCAAGGTGAGGTGCAAGTTTTTCCCTTTATTCCTGAGCTAATAAGTCTACTGTACAAAAAGTATATAAAATCTAATGTAAAACATTATCTTTACTACCAGCACCTTTAGTAATCAAGGCAATTGTTTTGACAGAATCATGGCTGAGATACTGAGCTTTCATTCGTTCGGCTTTCCACTTTAAACAACGTACAAGTTCTTATCTTTTATGCAGCACAATGAAAAGGTCTCGTCTGGTATCATCATTACTAAATGATGACTTAATGACATTGTGACATTATTTCTGACACTACACTACAGCTACTTCGCTCGCTCTCAAAAACATTTCTTATTTCAGTCTCTGAGAGCTGCAGAATACAACTTGGCAAGTAAGAAACTGAATTTTACAGAAACATCCACAAATATATATAGCTCGATCCCAAGTATAAAAGAGCCACCTATTAAAAACGGCATATTACTAACTTCAAAATGTGTTTATAGCCATAAATGATAAGTAGCAGCTTAAATCAGTCTATTAAAATACTAAAGTTTACTGCAATATGATTAACTGCATATTATTTCAAATCGCAATTTTAGAAATCAGCTATTTTATAAGAATCTAAAGAGTATATTCTCTGAAAATGTCTAAAGTTTCTCTAAAGTGTAATAAATTATCCACTATAAGTGTGTAAAGCATTCTCTTCTATAAACAGTTAAGGCATTCTCTATAAGTACGTTATACATTCTATACAACTGTGTAATACATTCTCTATAAACATGTAATGCAGTCTCTATAAATGTATAAAACTATTTTCTATAAATCTGTATTGCACCAAAAAGCTGTTAACCATTTAATATATTCTAAATAAATAATCATTTCATTAGCTATTTCAACAAATCTCTTTCTCTCTCTCTCACACACACACACACACACACACACACATATATATATATATATATATATATATATATATATATATATATATATATATATATATATATATATATACATATATATGTATATATATAAATATTTTTTATTTTTTTAAAAATTAGCTTGTGTCTTGTGTATCTTGTACATGTAAGTATTATCCATTAGGTTCTCTAACAGAAATTACACTTTTTTTTATTACTAAATTCTTAGGATTCATTCTCTTCAAATGGATTTTTAAACCATTTATTCTCTGTGGTGGCATTGTACGGAATAATATTCTCTGACCATATACCTCAATCATTTTTGTGCTGCCTTTTATTTGCCATGTGTGTCACAGCAGGATATTGACATCATATTGAGAAATGGTATCATCACCAGTCAGAAGACTCTAATAGCATCTTGATGCACAGAACACAAACTGAGGCAGTGGAGCGAAATGGCTCACTTCGCCACAGCATGACGCTTTTGCAACATATATAGTGGCTTGTTCATAGTACATTCACGTTTACATTGTTACTGGTCATGTTATTCATGGCTTATCTCTGGGTGTTTTTATTTATTTACATTAATTAAGCTTGCATCTAATTACACTGCTAATACTATACAAATACAGATTTTCTGACAAAGGTGACATTACAATACATCCCTTATAGACAGAGTCTACAAAAAAATATTATATGTTTAATCTGTCTACAAAAAATTTTAAGCTAACCAGCATGTACATGCTACCTTTTTAGCCAAATCATTCACGTCCCACTGGCACAAGCATGCAGGCCTTTGACTAGAGAGAACTAACCCAGTAAACAGGTACCTAGAAATTATACAGCAAATTTTTGTTCTCATTTGTGTTTACAGAATTATTTGTTAAAACATCTGGTTGCTGGCTGACTTTTGATACACTGTAGACAGCAGAGTGTTGCTGTTTTAGTTGTCAGACATGCTTCACTGCTTGAGCAAACAGACACAAGTAAACTAGAAGTAAGTCTCTGTTTCTGTCTGTCTCGCGGAATCGTCCTTCTTTTATCCTGACAGACCAGCACTCAATACTCATGATGTTTATGTTCTACATGTGAATATATATAGCAATCTACACATGGCCATGGTGTCAAACTTTTCCACCATAAAGAAATCCTAAAACGAAGTGAAAAGAAAAATATAATACGATATGGCAATCTTTTAGAAAACAAAGCAAGAATATTTCAAGATACAGCGCTTCTTAAATAGCCCACTAAAAGTGCATCAGCGCATTCATTCAACACTGTTTAACCCAACTGTAAAGCATGTTTAATAAACCTCGAAATTGTAATGATATTCAGTTCTATTTCAGACATTTCCTACCTCTCACCACGCTCTCTATAATGTACATGTGGAAAGCACGGGCACAGTGCTGACAGCATGACAGATAAATGCGCCGTTTCAAGTAAGGGAAGAGAGCGTGGTGTACTTTTGAATATCACATAAGAGAAAATATGACAGTGAATCTCCATAGGCAGGTTCTTAGCGGGTGGCTGCAACGTAAAACCAGTGCATTTTTAACAAAATTCTAGAAATCAAATCAACTTGCCAGCGGATATTTGTTTCGCCCAAATGTAAATACCACCCTGTTGGCATGCTGCTGAGATAGAGAGTGAGACATCACTGATTTTACACTCTTCTTTTATAATGATCACAAATAAGTATTTTTCCCCAGAGCAAGAACACAGCAAGAAAACAAAACAACAAATATTCATAAAACAATAGAATAATACGTTGCCATTCAGCCCTTCTTTTAGATTGCCATTCTCCTGCAACTATGAGTTGCTGCGTGTTGGTGTATGAAAGCAGGTTTGTGTGTGTGTGTGTGTGTGTGTGTGTGTGTGTGTGTGTGTGTGTGTAGGAGGCGACAGAGAGACTTGTATACTCACAGTTTGAGCTGTCAGGTCACTCGGGTCCAGCGCTGGATCAGGGGCTCATCCTCTCACAGCTTATCCCACCGCAGGACACAAAGATAGAGAGAAAGAGAGAGTGAGAGCGAGAGAGTGAGAGAAAAAGAACGAGGGGGTTTTTCCTCCTTTCCAGCTCTACACGCTTGTACAAGTACAAGGAAGAGAGAGACACGGGGAAACAGAGTGTAAGATAGATAGAGAGAGAGAGAGGGAGAGAGAAAGAGAGAGAGAGAGAGAGTGGGATGGGTCTGCAATGCGATCGGTCCTGGAAGAAAGCGAGCATTAGAATCAGTGTTGCTGATTCTTTGGCGTGCTGTGCGTGTCTTCACACATAGCTGTGAGCACAGTGTGGTCAGCTACACGCGCCTGCAGTGTGTGTGTGTATACACACACACGCACACATACATACACACATACACACTCACAAGGAGGGGTGGGGGGTAGTGCCTAGGCATTCACTCACTGGCTGTGCCTTACACTGTGAGAAACATCAGAGAGGGAATGCACGGGAGAGAGAGAGGGGAGGAGGGACAGAAAAAAAAGCGGGGGAAGGAGGAGGAGGAGGAAGAGAGAGAGAGAGAGAGAGAGAGAGAGAGAGAGAGAGAGAGAGAGAGAGAGAGAGAGAGAGAGAGAGAGAGCGGAGGAGGAAAGGATGCGCTGACAGTTTCACGCGAGCTCTTCTCTTGTTCTGGCCGCTAACGCAGGCTGACAGATACTGAACAGCAGAAGCAAAAGGCATCGTACACCTCCTCCTTTTCTATATCTCCCTCTCTCTGAGAATCTTACTCACCATAAACATACCGTTGCTCTCCTTTCACATGAGCCACATTTACACCATTTCAGAATTACAGTAAAAATGCAAAATGTGAGAATGCTGATATAACTGCAGCACTTTAAATGCAACACTTGTTTTAAGCTGTGTGTAACGTGACGAGATGAGCTGCACATGCACAGACAACAATCTGTTTCATTATGCTTCCAATGCTACTGTATATATATGTGACTCAGGTGTAGAGGCAGCCCTAAGATGACAGGATAGTAACTCATTCAGGTCTCAAACTAGAGCATACACTACACTTCAGTGATTTTAATTACGATGCGTATTAGCCATTTGATTCCTGATCTCATTCATTCATTTCTTCACCTTCAGTGCGCTTTTTATCTTGGTCACAATTGCAGTGGGTCTGAATCTTATCCTTGAAACACTGAGTGCGAAGTCGGGACACACCCTGTACAGGATGCCAGTCCATCATACATACATTAACATCTGGAGCAATTTACTGTTGACAGTCCACTTACCGCCACGTTTTTTTTGTGAGGTGAAAGGAAACCAGAGGAAATCCATGCAAGGCACAGGGGAAACATGTGAAACTGCACACAGACAGTAACTCAAGCTCAGGATCGAAAACGAGAGCTGGAGCTGTGAGGCAGCACTGCGCCACTGTGCCACCTGACATCCAGTATCCTTCAAGCAGGATTAGAACCAGTGACCTAAGGACAGCCTTGTTAGCACTCACAGCCTTCTACTTTACTCAACCACCTGAGATATTGAAAGCATTTCTGATCTCGTCACTGTGAATTCAGTCTCAACTAGGAATGCATGCAGCCAGGGATGCCTTCATTATCACTATCAGCATCATCATCAGTATCATCATCATCATTATCTTAGCATTTACTAGTACCATGTTCTGCAGGTGTACGCATGTTTCTTTCGACAGTGTAACCTGTTCAGATTGTGGACAGGCAGTAAAATCCCTCAGGACTCGTCTCACTCCCTCCCTAATTAAATTCTGCCTCGTTATCCTGCACGGGAGGCAGAGAGACACAGCGCATCTAAATCCAATCACATCAAATCAGATCTTTGTTTGCTTCTTTTCTTGTCTTGGCCTGCTTGTTTTTTAATAGTATCCCCCTGCTTTCTGAAACCCAGAGTATCAACTTGGAGTAACTGAAATAAGAAGCCTTAAAGGCTCTTGAGCGTGGTATCCAGCCAAGCTGAACGGCAGTCTACATTACTGACAATCAGTCCATTCCGCACTCACATTAACATGAAAATGTACTCTAAAGTGGTGCTGTTTAAGCACTTGCACTCACAGGCACGGAATCACACGCGCACACTCATATGCACACACGCACACACACACACACACCCCAGACAGTCATTTAGCACATCTGCTGCATGGATCCCTTGCGGTGAGCCATCATATCCAGTTAGTACTGTGGGCCTGAAGTGAGACCCAGAGCAGCATTCTGCCTTGCCTTATCTGGTGCTTTCTCCATTCAGTGTTGCCCTTCTGCCAACCCCACCACTGGCACTCAGCACCCCCATTAACAGGTCTGAGAAGGTGCGGTCGGCCTCTGCCGTTCAGCTCAACAAAGAATAGCAATAGCCACCATCACTGAGCGAATAATGGCAATAATAGCAGGCTGCAACTCCTCTGTTTGCTAATTGGCTTGTCTGCTCACAGTCTCCACTCTAAGGGTCATGGGATTTTGTGGGTGGCATCTGTAAATAGCTAATCAACTCCCCAGGCATTCGCTTCACTTCAGAAATTATTTCTCTTGAATTCGTAAATAATGGGTGGGGGTTGGGATGTTTGGTTGGGAGGAGGGAGCAGGCGGTGGGTAACGACTTCACTAACAGGGCTACACTAACTGCCAGAGACAACGGAGGCAGAAATAAATAATGAAGCCGCGATTGTTATTCTTATGCAGCCGACAGAAGTCGTTTGAAGTGCAGACTCGCCTTCATCTTGCCTTGCCTTGAAAAAAAGCATTGCAAGGCCAGATGCAATGAAGACGTCTTTGACGCTTTTGGAGAATGACTAACAAGTCTGTAGGGGTGGTGTGTGTGGAAGTAGCTGGTATAACTGCTGAGCTGCTTAAGCTGCCTAAAGTGAGCAAGGCCAGGAGCAGGGCACCAAAGACATGCTGTGTCCGTCTTACACTGGCTTTGTACACACACACACACACACACACACAAAGCAATGGCTGGCAAAGAAAAACACTGGTCACTTCACTCGTCATGTTGCATCAGAGAAAAATCAGATCAGCAAACAATAGAGAGAGAACAAATGTCCAAGAAAGTGACTCTCTGAGTACACATGACATTTAAAAAGACTGATATTGAGAATAAATATAGAATTTTTGGAGAGAATCTACATTGTGTGGGTGCTTCAATAGAGCTTCACATTTCCAGCACTTTTAGTGTCAGTGGAGCTAAACTTTTTCAAAAACAATGCATATTACAAATAAAATAATAATAAAAAAATGCATCAATCAAGCAATATTTTACTTTGATTGAAAAACACGTATGAAATGCAAATTGTGGGCCACATTACTGAATTTGACATGTTATTTTAGACACCACATGGACACTGTATCACTGAGTTACTACAGTCTGAAATAACTGCTAATTTGCAGGTTAATTACATACACATTTAGTATGACTGCTTAAGTGATGGCACATACAGGCTAGGGATGGAAATATAATTTGAATGCTGAGCTTCAGGGTCTGTGGTTTGATCTTGCTCTGCACCTGATTACTGTCGGTGCACAGTTTCATATGTTCATGTGGATTTACTCCATTTTCCTTCCAGCTTCCAGAAACATGCATGTAGGTCGTTGGTACTTGGCATCCTATCCAGGGTGTATTCCCACCAGGTTCCCAGGTTAAACTACAGATATATATGTGTGTGTGTGTGTGTGTGTGTATATATATATATATATATATATATATATATATATATATATATATATATATATATATATATATATATATATTGGAAATGTAATTCAGTCTAATAGCAAAAACATTGTCCTGTATTTTGCAATACTAAGAAGAAATGCCCCAAAATGCATATTCTTTCAGCTAAACACACACACACACACACACACACACACAACAAATATCTTTCAAATATCTTATCTCAAAGATACAATGCTCTGGAAAACATAACATAAGCATTGCATTGCACATCCTTCTACCCATACAAGCTTTCAGAGCCTGAAAAATTCTCCCGTTCTTTTGGGGTGTATGTGAGTCTGGTCTCTGTTCTGTATTTAGTCCTCTTGTCCCAATTCAGAGGGAGATTCTGCAGTGTAGAGCTCCTGATAATATCATGATAACAAGAGCTAATTAAATTTAGTGGGACCAGTGAAGAGTGAATTATTTGGAGCAAAGAGAGGCTGAACTGCCATTAGCTTGAAGACAGTTATATTTCTTCTTTTATTCAACCTGAGACTTTCCGCCTTCTGGCAAAGGACAAACTCGCATTGCTGCCTGTTGGTTGCTAATAAATCATTCATACATTGCTGTTACTCCTCTCAAACATTTCAGTAAACATTTGTCCATTGATTTGTCTATTGAAATAAATTTATTGATCAGCAACCCTGTTAAATTAAATGGGTAAATATCTGTGAACAAATGGCTGTTCTAGTCATATTTCAAAAATCTTTTTGGAAATGCCAGCCAAGTGTGTTCACCAAAATAAAATGCTAAAAAAGAAAAATCACTTGGTCTAAACCTGAAACTACAGAACTGTCCTAGAAATATTGTCACATGCATAGAACATTTTAAAATCCCAGCATATTTCATTGAACACATACTTTAAAGGTTTAGTGCTTCAGGTCATTTAACAATTATTTTACACCCATTTTATATGTGTACTAATAGCACTAATTAAAGTTTGGATACATTCAGGCTTCTGGCTTAAAGGCTTTCAGTGAAACAGATGTGTATGCAGACTCAGGAAAATAAACAAAAAAAACACAAGGCAAAAATCAAAAGAAGAGATTGACTGGACATGGCTAAAGGGACAATGATAAGGAAACCAAGGTCAAACCATTAAGGCAAAAAAGGAAGTACACTGAAATACCTGGAACCATCAAAAGTACACCGCTGGAGCAGGATTTCCAGTCGTCTATTCGGTTATTTATGGGCGTGTGGGTGATCGTGAAGAGCTGAATACAATGAGGAAGCTGGAAACTGAAAATAGAGAGGTTTTTCTTTGCTTTACTGCCTTGATGATCATGTCACAAGGTCAATGGCCTGGGGCAGATGCGAGTTTGTAAAATCAGGAGTTGCAGACATTGATCTACAGCTGAACAGACATTTATTTGTTTTAAAACATATACAAAAATATACGAATTTGTGTTAATTTGTTTCCAAAAATTCTTTTAACAAGGTGGATAATTATAGCCTGTGGCTTCTTCAAAATATTCTAAAGCTTGTTATGATCCCAAAAGTGGTAGGCTGTGCAAAATACAAAACAAAGGTATACATTTTTTTTTTCTCATTGCATATATTAGTGTACAGGTTTAATGGTTTTCATCTTCATATTCATTACACTAAAATGTGGAAACATGGAAAATGAAGAAAACCCTTTTATGAATAGGTGTGTATAAACATTGCACTGGTACTGTACGTGTGTGTGAATAAATTGCTAGCTCATCAAGCTTCTAACTAGAAGCTTCTGTGTTTGAGGATGCGACACACTTTTTTTTTTTTTTTTTGCAGTGGATGGCACTTTTGATGTCATTCTGGAAATCTTCTACCTTCCAGAGATCATGACCCTAAGTGGCCAGTCACTGATGGGAATACTCTGGTTTTCACCTTCTATCTTCTCTCGAGTCCCAATCCATTTCAGTCACTGATAATATATGCAAGATATGCAAACAAAGCAATTAGACCTCAAAACCATGTTTTGTTTGGGTTAATGACTATTGAATATTGCATCTATAACTGAATATATGAATTGTGGAGAGAAATAATACCACTAACCTAACAATAGTGCAAATTTAGACCAATATACCGTTTAAGTCTTTAATGAACATAAATTGAATCATAGAATCTAATTTGGACCATCCCAACAGTAAAACACATTTGTCTTAGAGTAAAACTATTATTTACAAGTACATACTTAACATATACTAGCTCTCTTTTTTTAAAGAAATGTTTTAAAGCATTAATATTAGAGAGAGAGAGTGTGTGGTCTACAGTCGAGAGATTTCCATGATGAATTGATCATTCTTAAACTACAGAGACATTTTCTACACTCTTATGCTACACTGAATGTTTTACTTTATTTTATTGGTAGTTTCAAGTATTATAGAACATCATTCTGTCAAGGACAATGAAATTCTTTATTGCCTCCATAATTGTACTTGGTGGATAATTTCCTAGCTGACCCATTCAGGTTATTGATGAATAAAGCCAATCTAAATTCCTATAAGCATATTTCCAGCACTCCCCCACACTGATGAAAATGTTGGCCTTGGTAGTGGTTCAGGAATACCCCTCGTTTGCTATAATCTCACAATATGCAGCTGGAATGAATACAAAGTGAACAGCATATGAGTTGAGCTAAGTGCTGTAGTGTTGAGATGAATGAAACCTATTACACACCAAATACCACTGAAATTTCGTTATGGAGGAAGACCCCTTACTTTAAAAGGCATGAGATGAACAATATTAAACATGAAGTGTTATTATCTTTTTCTCATTCAAACTGGCTCAAGGTCAGTTATGTCAAACTCATCTATTATATAGGAAGCTAGATAAAAAGAAAAAAGAAAAAGAAATGTATAACAATGAACAATATGCCTGAAGAATATATATCATTGTACAGGATCATTTTAGACATTGTGTAAAAGTAAATGGTAATTCATTTGAAAAAGATGACCATATTTATAAGAAAAAAAAAGACAATGTAATTGACTGTATGATGGTTGATCTTTTCTCGCCATTCCAAAGTTTTTCTAAGGAAACTGTCATGACCTAGTCCAGCCACAGGAGGGGAACCCACTGCATACAAAACAATGCACTGGGCTCAGAGTGGACACAAACTAAATAAGTGAAAAATAAATGGGCCAATAAGTGTCAAATCATCTCCTATTTCTCTGTCACAGTGTCATGCTCTAACAATTGCGTTTCGTTCGCTCTTTGGAACCTCCGGTACTGTTCGAGTCAAAATGACCTGGGACATTAATGAGGACATTTTTTTTAAATATATACATATATATATATATATTTATATATATATATATATATATATATATATATATATATATATATATATATATATATATATATATATTTATAAATGACCTCTACACATATCTCAATTCCAAACAATATAAATAACATTTGGGATTAATGCTTACAATTACTGATGTTGTTTATTTTGTGATAAAGTTTTCATTTTTGTGTAACAAACAAACAAACAAATATGCCATAAAAAAGACCTTGATGGCATAATTCTAGAAAAAAACAAAAGAAATGAAACCATTTTTTAATTAATGTTTATTATTTTCATTCTGATTGATAAAATACAATTGGTGAACAACAATAGAAGCAGGAGCATCAAAAGATTATTCCAGTCACTGGATATAAAGTAAAGCTCTCAAAAATGCAGATGATAAATTAGAACAATTTGACCCCAAACACCAAACAAGGGTTAAACCACTACAATGCCGAAACACTTAAAGCATAGGTTATACCATGTATACTTTAATAAGGATGAGAATTAGAGGAATAAAGATAAAATGATGAGGAACCTTTTGAATGACATTTAAAAGTACACTACCAAATGATAAAGTGATGCCTGTGTTTTTATAATGAAACTAATCGTCATATTTGAGTAAAATGAATGATTCCTCATTGGGGAAAGTATCTCATATTATTATCTACTTAAGTATCAAGTTGCTTGTAGTATATAAAATAGAGGAAAAGAACAATAGGATATCCTCCTTTGTAAGGAGAGTGTTGTTGTGATTAACTATTATGAATCAAGACAAGCATAGTATACTTTACAGTACTTACAGTATTCTCTCTGCATCATTTATATTTAGGACATTTGGCAGATGCACTTATCTTGAGCGACTTACTTTTATCACATTTATACAATTAAGCATTTGAGGGTTAAAGGGCCTTGCTCAGGGGCCCAGGGGTTCTGGGATTTGAAATCGCAACCTTACAGTCAACAGTCCTGCACCTTAACCACTGAGCTAGTAGTCTTTACTGCGGTGATTTTGAACAATGTGAACATTATGACCTGACCTAGTTGGATCCTAAACAGCTAGCAGTAGCTAAACTTATAAAATCCATTAAGTAATGAGTGTTCTCATGAATTTGTTGCACTATTAGCTCTTAGTGGTAGCTAACAATAGATAGCAAGGTAGCAGAATTTTTATAGCATAAGGTTAATTCTAGGTTTCAGGATAACTAGCACACATGCATGCTAATATGTTTAATTAGACTGTTTAGCTAATCATGTCTTTGGAACACTGTCTAGTTATGTGCATAGCCAAATCTCCTCATGTGGATATAAAAAATAACAACTGGGGAGATGAATAAAAAAAAAATGTAATGACATTTCTACTACAGTCATTTTTGTTTATTATGTCAAGTAACTAGAGTTCACTATAGTAACAAAGGTAAAAATTTTATTAGTTTTTTTTTTTTTTTTGTGCTAAAACAGCTCTACCAACCAGGTAAAAATAAGCGATGGGACATGTGGATGAGTCAGCTATTTTTATGTTAGCTCTTTTACAGGCACGTTGAGAGCCAAGTTTCACATCTGAAGAGCTGTTTGGTTTAACAGCAAGAAATGAAGAGCAGTAAATCTTTGCAGTGAACAGCAGACACATCGCTGTCTGGAAAGATATTTATTGAATCAAAAATAGTTATTGCCTTGTAATCACTTAACCTAGGAAATGTATAAATTATCAGAAGAATGTATACTTCAGTAAAGTAAAAATATTTCTTAACAGTGGACACAGGTTAGCCAGGTAGGGCCAGTGATTTGACCACGATGGCAGGCTAGGATGTGGAGAAATAATAATCCTCATCCATAAATAAATCATAAAATTGTTTATGGCCAAAATATTATGTCAAGCAGACATAAAATGTGTAGCAATAAGAAAAACATTAGACTATGTCTTATGAAATATGCTTCATTATAAGTTCAATATTATTAGCTAACAGCAGATGTACTAAATAAAACTCCAGTCTTATTTTTTGTTGGGGTCAATAGGGATTAGGAGATAGTTCTGTTAAGTAGCTAATCTTTCTTGTTTTTGCTCAACATTACATTAATCGACAATAGTAATAATAATAATAATAATAATAATAATAGCAACAACAACAACATTTTCTATTGCTTTCTTTGTAAAATCTGTTGTACTCTTGCAAGAGTGTTGTTTGACAACTTAAAAGCCCTTAGGCTGCTGGTGGAATTAAAGCTCTGGAGTCTGGGGATTTGTTGAAGAACTCGTTTGGTTTTGCCATGGTACAGCTCAGAAAAACTGCAAAAACTGCACTATAATAATGAGAAAAAAACAAGTAGGCTGTTTCTATCACTGCAATTTGTTCAGCAAAATCCTAAATAGGTCATGCAGATAAATGGCAGATTAATAAACTATTATTATGATTTGTTGCTTTTCAATATATGGGCTTAGAAATTTTTTTAATCAAATATGCGTAATTGTAAGATATTCACCTATTAGCTATTTGCACCTCAAGTTCTCCTCCCACAAAACAATTTAGAGTTTTATTTATTTAATACTTGCACTTGCATTTTTTTTTAAAGGAATCATCATTACAGCAGGAATCGAACCCCCAACTTCCGAAGTGCAACATTTTTTGTTGTGCAATGTCCACAAAACACACCTGTAATAAATAATTTATTTTACAGTCAGAACTACTGTCAGAGCTCTGCTGTTATGAATGAATTTGCTGCACATATCACAGCTATGTAAACAGCTCCGCTGGTAATGCTTTGTAGGATCTGGTTTCATGTGAGGTTATTTCTTCTGCAGGATGTTGGCATTAGTGGATGTAAAGTTGCTGATGAAAGTAACTCTATCTGCTGTGTTATACTGGATTACTTAGTCTGATAAATCTTCTTTTTCACCTGAATTTAAACCATTGCAGAATGTGAACGTGGCCAAAAAGTTGAAAGACTATCACTCAAAATGTACAGCTGCCAGTTTGGTTTGCCTTCTTGTGACCTAATTCTCTTCAGTTCATAACACATAGTACAGTCATCACAAATGCCAGCTGTTTACTGTAGCACACACACACACACACACTCACAGAGAGCAGATAAAAAAAAACACTCATTTCCAGAATGTTGCTAATCTATAGGCTTAGCGTGAACACAACAAAAGGACTGTCACAAAATGCAGAGTGTCTAAATATCAGCTAAATCCAGCAGCTGAACACATCCATCACACCTAATAGAAAACCACAAGATATAACAGAACTGGTTGTCGAAAATAGGCTGAAAAAATAAGAGATGTTTATATTGCTGTATATAATCATATGTTTTACATGTGCTTTTCGCATTTCAGGAAGCCAACTAGAATGAATTAATTTTAGAATGAAAATTGTCAACATTAACAAAGAATTTGGGTTTCCCCCAATGTTGTTGTAGCATTTGAACATTACCCTACAATAACAGAGTTTCACAAAGGCATAGGCAGATTAATCTTTGGTTACATTTAAAATAATTTTACTCAAGTGAGGATTTTAATTGAAGAAATCATCAGAATGGCCCACATTGGATTTTTATGAAAACTTTTTACTCCCTCGATGATAAGTACAGTCTCTGCTCTGACAGCATGCCTTTGTTAACAGAAAGTGAAATATGTATTTTTTTTATTTTATTTTTATTTTATTATTATTTTTATTATTGATTTATTTTGTTTTTTTTTTTAATTTATTTTTTTGTTGTTGTTGTTGTTGTTGTAATCCCTAACTTCAAGAAGATTTTATTTGGGTGGGTCAGGCCTTCAAATCAGCAATCCACCCTTTATCCCCTCCTGTTAGCTTCACCACTGCAGCTGCAGCTCTCTTTTCTTCATATCTTAAAAGCATGGTGTACATGTAAAGTCAATTGCTGCATTGTTCCCCAAAGCAAATCTAATCACAGTCACTCTTGGCTAATAATGAGGATTTTAGCACAAAGTGTGAGAATGCCTAAACTAGCTTGGAAAATGTGAGAATGCCTTATTTTCTGGACTATAAACCATAGGCATTTGTGCTTTGTCTTATGACTTATGCAAAGGGATGTATATCTTACCATTTCCTTGCACAATGCTGTCATTTGCTTTAAAATTCATTTGGATTGACCGATACAGGATGTGAAATCACACAATTCAGTAATTACCGCAATTGTAAATAAAAGTTCTTCGCTTTGCTGGTTATTGTGATAATGCTCACCACCATGGGACTCTTGTAAGATGCAGATATGAGGCACAGTGTAAGGTTTTAATCTTTATCTGAAAACGTCCATGCATACATGAGAAATAAAGCCTGCAGCCTAACAGGGAAATACATGAAAGGAACGTAGTCTAAATAATAACCGACTACAAATTAGCATAAAGCTGGTGTGCTTTTATGCAGTAAATGAAAGAAATACATGACTTGTGTTTAACAGATGACATAAATATCAAGCACATATGGCATACAAATGCCTGGTAATTAGGATTAAGCATGACCTTATGTTTTGCTGTAGTGTTTAACATCCAAAAAAATTACATTTGAAACAACAGGCTAATACAGCTCATAATCTACTGACAGATATTTCAAAATGCCAACAGAATTCCAGACAAAACAGTTTATATGATGTATTTAACAGTATACTGCATTCAGCATTGAAATATGAAATCTGAATATCAGCCCCCTCAATATGCATCTTAAAGCATATGCTTTTAAGTAGTGTGTTTGCCCAGTAATAAAAAACCTTTTATATTATCCGGTGCACTTTTTTGCCTTTAGCTGTCACAGCCTTTGTAACAAAAGGTGAGAAAGTCATTGTTGTATGAATTTTTTGGTCAATGCACCAAGAGGAAACATTATCTACATTATCTATAGGGATGAATAGTGGAGACACAAAGTAAACAGTCTCCTCCCAAATGGAAAACATGGTAATATCAACGAGTGTCAATATTTTGTGTGTTGAATATCTAATGAATAACATGTGAAGGGGAATGCTATTATTGGAAAATAAGAAAATTGGAAAAATAGTCAACAACGGAAGGATGTGAGGAGTTATTTTCCAATAATAACACAATTGTTTTATTCTTCTTATACTTCACCAGCCTGCCAATATTTTCTATTCATTTCTATTTGTTATGGTTACATTTGACTATACATTTTGTGAAATGCGCACTAAAAAGTTTAGTTCCAGTTAATATTTTTTAGCAGCAGTTTTTCCTAAGCAGTCTTTATTTATTTTTTTTTTACTATTTAAATGTAATAAGACAAAAACGCAGCTTGTGATGTTACAAAAAAACTACAACGTGAAAACTTTTTTCGACTTTAAGTTCTGACTCTTTCTGTCTCCTCACAGAAAAATGATCAATAACATATCCATACATTCGTGTGGTTTTTAATCAATTTATGTGAAGTAACCACAACACAAGCCCCTATGTAAGATCTAACATATTACGATAACATATTAGAATGAGCACATTAATATAATGCTTGCAGCTGGGGCTATTGTTCAAGCCCTGGTGTTAGAGAAACTTAATCAACAGCTTTAGACTAATTAGAAATGTTTAATTATTGGCTGACCTCAAAAGATTAAAAAAAGGGGGTCATCTGGGTAAAATTTCAATACCAATTAATACCATTAATACCAATGCCCCAACCACACTGGCTCAAAGTTAATTTAATAATGTCTGAAGGATAACTATAGCAAGGTTGGGTCTGTAATTGACAAAAGAGCCTTCATGAGTAAAAGTCTATGGGCAATCATCAGACCTTAGGATCTCTTGTGGAAGACATTAAGATTCACTCCCATTTGCATAATGCCTTTAGGACCAGTATAGACATTAATTAAATTGATAATGCATTAATTTTTCACTTTTGTATATTGCTGTAGTCATTAAGCACTCCCCTGCTTTACTCAAAGGTCAGTTTTAATCACTGACTTTGCTAAAACAGATGTTTTATTACAACCCCTCATTACACTCTGTCCAAATTAAAGGAAATGATCACTAAGAATGCAGAGAACTATGCCATGTCCATACTATAAAGAGCACCAATATTTATATTTCATATACATGCTTACCCGCATTAAGAAAGTGCAATGAAAGGAATTTAGACTGAACACATGCCATGCTACAACACAAAAGAGTTTGGAAAGATGCACTGGAAGGTGTCATTCACAACAGGCAAAACCTGTCATTACTCATTTTCATGGGTCTAGCATTTTAGTAATAATACATTTTATTTATACGGCAATTTTCAAAAACAGAAATAGTTCCTGGAGCGTTTATTCAAAACGAGGCGAGTAAAGTTATGCATGATAATACGGTGGACTGTTGTGTAATTCCAAACAAAAATTAAAGACTTTGAAGAGCCTCCTGGGCAAATTCTCTTGGTTCTATTAAGTCAATGGCCTGGTTCAATAAGACTACTTATTTACCTTTTCTAACAACTTCAAAACTATGCTGTTGAGTACAAGACTTTTCTATAAGAACCATTTCACATGAGAACGCAGGAACAGAAAGCGTCGACTCCAAATTGTGCCACCAGTCATTTTCATTAACAACCACATTTTAATTAAACATTGATTACCTGCTAATTAGTCTAATGATTGTCCCCAGATGAGGGGGACCAGGTACAGAAAGTGACAGAGGAGAAAAATGAAGGATATGAAGCAAATGGAAATTGTGTTTGAGATCCCCGAGGGCTGACTGTTTTGTGATTATTTTTGCTTTTATAAATGAGGCCTTCACCATGCATTTCTCTAATTTATGTTCGTCTGATGGCTCCCATATGACTGATGCATAAAAGATTGAGTGGGTGCACATTTTTCATCAAATTTGGGCAATTTTCTGCCACTGGAAAGCAATACATAAATTCCCCCCAAAAAAGAGAGACTGTGACTGGTACACATTCAAATTAATCTCCATTGTGATAAAGGAATGTAGTTGTTTATGCAAAGCTACTTCACAGTCATGCAGTAACAGAGCTGCTCCCCAACATCCTTCACCAAAATCAAGAGGCCAGACTTATTCACCTCATAACTCCCCAAATTTTTTGTATAGTAAAATAGAAAATAGAAAAACGAATCCACATGTATTTCATGTACATTTAAACATCTCAACTGAGGGTTTTTTAAATGCTGATCTAGTCTCGGGATATGACATTCAGGATACACAGCTGAAACTGAGATGCAACCACTCGTCTGCTTACAGCACAAGATCCGATGATAAATAAAAAATAATAAATGAGTAAATGGAAAAATAAATGTATCGCAAAAGCTCCATCATGAATAATGAATGTGTCATTCCCCGCTCCATTATTCTTGTTTGCTTTGATTCAGGCGTTCTTGTTTCTCAGTCACAGGAATATTTCATCCACATCAAATACCCCTCCAGCACTCACTGTCAGCATCAATTCACAAGTGTGTGTTTTAATTTTTTCTCCACTGTGCCTCTGTTCTCCACCATGGCTCTGATTTATTAAAAAGCCCACTATTGACATTGTACAAAAAAGAGCTTAAATGAAACATAGCAAATGAGACCCCACTAACTAGTGGACATGACATATTAATGCGTCTTGGTCACTGGAAGCTAATACAGCAGTAACTTATATCTTGTTGCAATAGAGATTAACCTTATTTACTGATTTAAATTCCAAGCTACACACTTCTACTTACTCTCGACTGCGTTCTGTAGCTGATAAATGAGATCCCTGAAATTAGTTAGTGCACTCTACTGAAAGGTCAATCAAGGATATACACCGAATGTGCATTAATATAGAACTGTAATACTGTGGCAGTATGAGAAAAGAGAAGTGCCACATATCTGATCTTCATATATCTGTGACTCTTGGTGGCCAAAGCTTTTTTTTTTTCTGGCCCGAAGCCTGGATGCCTGGATCAGAGATGATTATGAGTTCAGTGGTGCGAAAAGCAGTATCAAGATGGGCAACGGAAAGATCGATTTCTGTTTTTATGGAGTTAATTCAATATAGACTATTTAAACTGGCAGGGCAGAGAAAGAAATGAGATTGTATTAGCTTGGTATGGATTTTTGCCATGTGAACGCTCTGGGTGCAAAAGAAGGGATGGTTTATAAGTCATGACACTCTTTAAAAGATCCTCACAAGGCTAATTAATTTAAATGACTGCATTGATTATTCAATATCTTCAAAATAGCATGTTGCTTGCATCCCAGTGTAATGGTTTAACCTGTTACTGCTGGGTAGGACACAAAAATATAACCCCATTTTGTAGCCTTTTGTAATTATTCTATATCTATAATATCTATCTATATCTATTTTATCCTGCACATAAACTTATATATGTATAGGTTTATGTAGATTACGACAAATAACCAGTCAAGTGTAGCCACATTTAAATAACTTTTAATGTTGCTCTAAAATTTGGATAATGCTTTAATCAATTATAGACACTACAGACCATCGATGCACCATATAAAGACTGTCAATAATCTGGCACATGACTGCTATGAAATGTGTAGTTCATCTACACACAATCTATAGACTTGCAACTTTTTCTGTTTTCTTTTTATGTTATTTTAAATGGTCCAGTTTAGTGCTGTTGATGTTTAGTAGATAATCTCTCAACTCTTAGCTTGTCTCTTGATTCCACTTTAATTGGATAGTTAAGTTTATATTGCTTGATGTTTAGTGGATCGTTTGTAAACACTCCACTAATTTATATTAGTATACCATTATGACCTCCAGCCCAGGTGAACCCTGATGATATTTTATGGTACATTATTGAAACATAGATAAACATAGATGAATTAGTCTATAGAGTTAGTCTATAGAGTGTCCCTACTGGACTATCTAAATTTAGTGTTAGTGTTAGAGAGCCTTTTGCAAGCTTCATTGACCAAACAAACTGGGGCCATTTAAGAAATAATGAGCATGAAGCATAAATAATTGCTTTGCTTCACAGTGGTTTAGTGAAATAGCTTGGAATCTACATTGGCATCAACCATCTTCTTACACTCCATGATGCTAGATGATTAAATCCCGCCATCGTTCAGCAGTTCACACAGTTCACCTCATGGGAATAAGCAAAATGTCTTGAACAATCAGTATACAGGCTAAATTAAAGGCAACAGCCTTTAATTCAGCAGTGGGCCACAGTCAGAAATAAAAACACATGCCTAATCTAACCTCCTAGAGTGTACATACTTATTAAAATTCACTGGTATATCAGGTTCCATTTCTCTGATTTTTGGCAGAATATCTCCAGTGGCATTATAGTAAAGCAAACGTTCCAGCGCTCCTTCTATAGGACAAACAAAGCGGAATAATACCACAGCCTTATTATAATGTAATCCAGGAACATTTTAAATAATTTTAAATGATTGTTATATAGTCCTCTAGGTGCTGCAACGTTGAAGACACCCATAAAAGGGATCCGTCATTTATATCTTTGACTCAGACAATTCAAATGGTTGTTACATGCAAATATAGACAATCAGTTTGCAGCTCTGAGTGACATCAAACTCTTAGTGACTATGTGAAGGTGCTTTTGATTCATGACCATTTGTCTTATTGAGTGCTGTTGCTTTTGAAAGGTAACTCTGTGAAGGCTTCTAGCCTGGGACATGCAGCACATCTATCACTGTCAAAAAGACAGAGATGCTCACAGTGGATAGGTCGGTGTTAAACTGCAGCACGGTGCAACAAAGGAGAGGGTAGCTAAGGGTCAGTGGAAGATCCTAACTTGTCTGTCAAAAGATATACAGAAACAGTTTACCTGGCACAACTAGATCCTTACCTCAATAATAACATAAGACAATTCTGAAACAAGTTTCAGGCAGTTGCCACACGCTTTCCTTAACTGACAGCCTTAATGCAAGTGTTTAGGCAGCAGGTGTCATGCACTTGAAGATACTTTTGGTACTTTTGTAAGTTAGACAAGCAACACATGTTTATTTTGCTTTTGTCTTCTGTATAATTAGGAGAAACTCATCTCATAGCATAACATTTATACTGACAAGTGAAGTTAGCTTATTTTTTATTTATTTTTTTTCTAGCTATTCCCATTAGGGGTTGCCACAGCTGATCATTGCTCCTCATATTTGATTTGGCACTGGTTTTATGCCAATATTCTTCTTACACAACACTCTCCAATTTGTCCAGGCATGGGACTGGCACTGGGAGTGCACTGTCTCATCACTGTCAGTGAATCCTGGTGGGAATTAAACCCGCGCCATAGCAGTGAGAGCGCAGAAGCCTAACCATTAGTGCACCAGGGACCCAAGATAGCTGCTAATATATTCAACAAAAATATAGAATTAATTGCTTGACAAAATTAGCTAATAGACCAGGGCACATTTTGAGGTGTTATCAAATCACACAGTATTAGATTTTATTAAGAGATAATTCTATAAACAATAACAATAGCCCTAACAACTGCAGCTAGATGGTACTGACTGATTATTTAGCCCGACCTTTTTTACTACCTGAAATGAAATCTTCTGCTTTTCAGAAGATTTTTCTGACTACATTTATATGCACATCAATTTACAAGCGCTAACTCTTTCCAAATGTTTACCTGCTCAATGAAACAAATAAATCATTCTCGTTTTTGCATTCATGGCAAACTAAATATTCCATTTTGATTTGATAATTTGTTGCTAGATCATTTTTCACTTACAGTGAGGTTTATGAATGTTAACTAAACTTCACCAGTCACTGATAAATTTAATCATGGAATGTTCTTTTAGCCAAATTTAACATATCAAAATATCTTCTAGTACCTTCCAGGAAAACACAGTTATGATATGTCACATTAAAAATATGAAGAGTACAGTTTCTGACTAGCAAAACAGAAGCACTCAGGCCCAACAGTCACATATCACACTAATTATAAGCCGCTGCAGAGGAATATATTTCTTTTAAATATTTTATAGAACGGCCCAATTTATTCCAGAGTATTTCAACATATCTACTGAATACTAACAAGTGAAATGTTATATTCCACCAGTCTCAGGACTGTCCTTTAAGAACTTTGATTCAAAATATTTCTTGCAGCATGACAGTGATTATTTCTCCATAACATATTCTTTCAGAAAACAAAAACGGGATCATTTTCTAAGAACTATTTTTTACCACTCTCAAGTAATTTTGCATTATTAAATGTGTTTAAAGCACATGTTGCATCTTGTGTGTAGAACAGGATGGTAGGCACTTGATAAAAATCAGGTAATTCCATAAGACTGATATGTAGTGAAACATTACAGAAAGCACTATTACAAGTCAGATTTCTCTAAAAAACAAAAATAGTTTGTTATAATTCTTATCATTTCCCAAATCTCATCGAGCCATTCATCACAGGTGTAGTTAGTCAAAGCTATAAAATATGTTTTCATTTGTCACCTATGCTATGTGTAGTATGTGAAGAAACTACATTCATGGTTATGGAAGCTGAAAGACATACTTCAGTTTGCCTTGAGGAAAACTGAAGATAATATTCAACCAGACACAATGATCACTGCTGTCCTGTGAATCTGGCTATTGCATTTGGTGAATAAAAAAAGCCATCAGCTTTGCTTCAAAGCCACACAAGAGAAAATCAATCACAGGTGCCTGGAGTGCTTCAACTTGGGGTGCTTTTCCACTGAACAAATGTCTCTTGAGCGTATACATGAAAGATGCATAATGCCCCACACCGAAGCTCATTTATTTGAAGGCCAGACATTCAAAAAACAGCAACAGCATGATAGATGCCAGTTTATATTGACTGAATCATTTTTAAAGGACCTCTTATGAAAAAAATGACCCTGAGTAGGTAATCAAGAATGCAATAGTATAAATATGTCTGCTGATCTACATAGAGTTTTTTTGTTTTTTTTTCTACAGATTATCTTGCAAAATACAGTATATTTTTCCGGAAAACTGAAATTCATGCAGCATTAATGAATTGTATCTTGAATGATTATAAGAAAAGTTAATCATAATCAATCAGAAGGTAGGATGAGGAAAAAGGCAAGAGACTGCTTTTCTATCTAAAAAAATAATAATAATAAGTGACCCTTGAAGGTCACTGGACAAATGGAGCTAAGACACAGGACAGAGTCCCATTGGAGCTTTCAGATACTTTTCAAATTGGAGTCCAGCACTGCTTTGACACACTGCTCCATCCCAATGATGGCCAAAGTGTCCATTATTGGTGGCCTGGTCGCTAAATGAGCAGAGGGCGGTTGACCTCTGTGATCTAATGAGCTGGTGTCACACTTAAAAAGTCTAGTGTGGCTGTGTTCAGGGCTAGATTCCTCCCTGAAGGACAGTTACACAGTAATTTGATACATTGTGTGCCTGGTCAGTGAGACACCGACTGCAAATGTGGCCTGTGGAAGCTTGTGTTGGACTGAATGAAATGAATGAAATGTATGAGATGGATGGATGGATGGATGGATGGAGGGATGGATGGATGAATGAATGAATGAACAAATGAATGAACAAATGAATGAGAAAGATTTATGTCTTGTGCAAAATGCTTTATTAAGCATGACACATTGAAATATCATTAAAAAAGAAATGAGATATACAGTATGTTTACCATCAAGGTACCTTCTTATAATCATAAGCAATTGTTTTCATGTTTATCAGAAGAATTACAATCTATCCAAAGTTGAAAAGAGTCTATTATGGCATCCTTATGCAACCAAAAACATATACAACAAGTACAATATTGAAATGCCCCAAAGTATAAAATATAAGCATACACTAACTTTATATTAGGACCATTATATTTATAGATATTTTGCCAGTGATTAGTGAGCAGGAATGATTGTTATTGAAAGGTAATGTAACTATTAACAAGAAGGATACAATAATAGAATAGTGCAATTTTCACATATTGTATGACCAGTAATCATGACAATTTGCATGATGCTTGGTCTCTATTTTCTCAAACTTTTTACCTGGTCTGTGTTTATGTGCTTCATTTTTTTTTTATCTTGTACAGCTTCTCAGCTGATCTTTGAGCTGAACTAATTGAATTTCTTTTACAAGTCTGTACTTTCTGCTGGGGAAAAAAAGCACAAAAAAATAAATGTGCATATGCATCTTTTTTGGATGGTTAATGATTCAAACTTTCTAATGGGGTTCATTTAGAACCTTCTCCAAACATGAAACTTTCTGTTGTCATTTCTTAAACTCTAAGAGTAATCCCAGAGGAAAAACTGAAGTGTTTTTAGAGCTAGATTGAATGCTTTTTCAAAGAGTAAAGATTAGAAAAGTAAAAGTTAATACCCATTAAGTAGATTTATTTTGCTTTGACAGTCTATATAATTATTCTGATTACTGTTGCATGTAGTGCTGAAAACATTACAAGCCAAATTGTATTCCTAAAAGCACGGTGAGGGAGGCGGACTGTCTATCATCACTCAAGTTAAAGTATTTATGTGTTATTTATTTATTTATTTATTTATTTTTCACAATTGTAAAAAAGTGTTTACTTACTTTGTTAACTTCTTCACCTACTGACAGATCAGAGGTTAGCAACGTCTGAAAATAAAGTCACAGCATATTGTTTGTGAGGACTTGGAATGAAAACTTTTCACCTCAACATGATATGATTTTATTTTTTTCTGGCATGCACTGGTCTCACATTGTCAAGGGCTTAAATTGCAACATATTCTGTATCTAAACATAGGCATGGTGTGTTACGTATGTGTGCATTTATTCATGTAGCAGAAATAGAATATAGCTAACAAAATATATATAATAAGAATTCTACTACGTAAAATGAAATCTATTAGAATTCTTTATATAAATGTTATGAACCTTTTAAACTTTTATATTAACAATTGATAGAAAATAGTTTTAATCATTTCTCTACACACTGAAGGCTGAAGCCACTGTAAGTACATCGTTAAACTTTATCAGACTGCACCCTAGAAATGTCAAGGAAATCATATCACTGTAAGGTTAAAGGCTTTCACTCTTACTTGTCGCAAACAATACCTTGCCATGTCTTTATTTCAAAGTTATACATACAAGATAAGAACACGGTCAAATGCCAAGGACATCCTTCAAAGCAAACTTTCCCCATAACGTTCTTTTAATAAAATAACACAATGACGAGCTCAAGGAGAAGCCATTCAGTGAAAAACAATTTACAACTCCAAAAGAGAGTATTGTGGAAATCAAAGAGAAACCATGAAAAAAGTTGCACTAGCTTTTGACAGGACCCAAAAATCACTTAAAACGGTTGGCATTTGTGGCAGCCCTCACCTTGAGAAGGCCACATATAGATTGTGTAGAGATGTAAGGCTCAGAGTCACATATTTTCCTCAAACATTGCATTCCATGGTCACTCAGGGAGGTTTTAACCCTGAGAATACGGTTCAGTTTAGCAGACTCACCATTAATACTGGCTGCCTTAACATTGTAACCTTTGTGGTGCTCATCTCAAGGGTGTTTTTAAAGAAAAAGACATACAGCTTTGGAACAATTGCTTTGGGAGATTTCAAAGTGACCTCCAGCCAAAGTCTGGGTTATTATTTCTTTTAATATTTTGCACTTGCTACTCTGCCCTTCACTCTTACCTAGCTTTATTTCTTCAAGCATCATTTCTGTTGCCATATAGAAGAGACTGAAGCATACAGCAGTCTAAAATGAAAAGGGAGCAATAATCATGTCATTGCCTGTAATATCTTACTGAATTTACCTTATCATTTATATAAATAATACATAACATCAGCATTTGTCATTTCTATTGTGAACCTTCTGTTAAAGACAATAATAATGGCAGCACTTAGAGCTGGCAAATGTCACAGTGAAATGTGTTCACACCCCTGAACACAATGTCTGAACACGCCGTGATGTGTGACATACTATTACACACCCCATGAAAATGAGTTAAAATGACATAAGGGTTGTAGGCTTAAATGCAACCTGCGATCTGTTCAGGAACATGATCCTCTGCAGTATGGGGTTTTAAACATAGATTAGCACCTCGATTCTGTATTCACTTGCACAAGGTTCTCCTCACTTGCCATCAACTTTTAACAATAGATAACGTCACAAAGCAGCTTTACAGAAAATCCAGATGTAGATTCAGATCTGTAATGAGCAAGCCAGAGGCAACAGCGGCAGAGAAAAACTCCCTGAGATGATTTGAGGAAGAAAAGCTGAGAGGAACCAGACTCAAAAGGGAGCCCATGCTCTTCTGGGTGACACTGGATAGTGTGATAATAAATCATAACACTTCTACAAGCGCATTCGGCAAACACAAAGTAGTTAGTGTGATATTCACTATGTGAATATTTTGATATCCTGGGAGCACAGGACAATGATTATTATTACACCAACAGTTTGCTAAAAATGTTCTTTAAATAGATCTATAGGGTTCAGATACAAAACGCATTATTGTCAGGGAGGGGACAGTAATGATTCATCTTAAAATGCTGTATTATAAGAGAAACTTTTAACCCCTTGGCTTTCCATCCTCCATCTGAAAACATTAGAGCTTCTAGAGTTACACAGTTACACTTCAGCTGTCACTGGCAATCAGGAAAAGGGCTATGTGTAAGACGTCAGTGTCTATTTTAATATTCCAAACAGAGAGAAACAGACAGAAAATCAATACCTTCATTTTTCCTTTCAATATTACAGAATGAGGGAAAACAGACAAAGCTTCAACAACTCATAAAATCTGAGATTGGCTTTAAAGCCATTTGCCATTTTTATCTGAGACTGAGCTAGACACAAGCCTCTGGGGCAGAGATATTTAATTTCACACACATAATTTTTTTTTCAAGTTTCAATCTAAATAATCAAATAGTCAGGAATGTTCGGTTTACCTTGCCTGGCTCAAAACTGGCTTGACCCTCTATATACACTTTGTTCTGTATCTGTATCTGCTCTGTATCTGTATTTTTTAGTGATCCAAATACTCATATCTGTCTCTCTATTCAGAGGAACAGACAACAAAGTTAAGCTAAGAAACTCTCGACAGTTACTGAACTGTGGAAGAGACTGGAAAAAGAGTAAGACCAAGATCACACCAGAGCAGCGTGAGAAACTAGTGATGTCCTGTGGCTGCAGATGTGCAGTATATCAAAGCAAGAGCCTCTACACTTCCTGCTAATTTTTGACAGCTATAAAGATTTTAGCTGTAATATTCTTTTGTACCACAGTGGTTACTGTTCTCGGTTTTTAATCACTGTTTTCCAGTTTCCTAAAGGTTTTTTTTATCGAAGTGCCTTGGTTATTTTGTAAAACTTGCTAGTACAACTGTGGTATAAATATTGCTGACTCTGAGCGATGAAGATTAATAATATTTCAGAAAAATATCAAGTGTTTATAAATCTTCACAAATTTTTTATCTTCTACTATCCTTGCAGAAACCCTGGAAAGCACCGAAAAAATACATAACAATAAATAAATAAATACTTGCACTGTCAGCATAGTCTATGAATGGTGACTCCAATCATGTTTCATCTAATATCACTTGACAGGATTGATAATCTCACTCACACAGATATTATTTTTGTTTCTACTTACCCATAATAGTTTGTTCAAATTTAATTGGTTCTATCTCCCAATATCCCATCATTTAAACCAGAGTGAGCCTGATCAACTTGATGTAGATGCCCACATGAAAGAAAAAAACCTCCTGCTTGTGCAACTTTTTGGTTGTATCCTTCAGGGTCCAGGGGCAGATCTCTAGTCTGAACACAGATGCTCTGTGAACCTTCAATCTGAATAATGTATTTGTATCCGGTTGCATCCCTACTATACAGTTTTAAACTTTTACTATATATTGTTTGTGCTGATACTAGAAACAAGCAGCAATTATGCATCTGATAAGGGGATATCTGAATGGAGAGAAATTGTGTAACACCAAACATGTCCCCTCAGTTACATGAGGCTTTTTCTACTCATTCTACTGAGAATTCACTGACTACTGAACAGTGTAGAATAGGTCTGTAACTGTTTCTTCAGCCTTGAAGATAATCTGGTAATATATATATATATATATATATATATATATATTTGAGGTTAACTGTTTACTCCAGCTTCTAAAATGTCCCTGAAGCCTCCCAAGAATAGAATTGAAATACCTGCAATCAGTTGGGTTGCAGCTCTCATTCCTATTCTTAATCCATGAAATTTTTATCATGGGCAACTTTTATACTGCTGCCATGAAAGTCAAAGCATGAAGCCAAAGCAGAGAGTAAACATGACCTGAGCTCCATGTGTCCGTGCCTGGCATCATTATCACAAATCTCACAGAGATGCTATGTTTGTTTTGTTTTTTCTTTGACATCTGACACAGAGAGCATGTGAACAGCAACCAAACGCTACACCAAACCTTGCCCATGGTTCAAATTTTTAAGAAACATAATTTTTATTATTATTTTTGCTCATCTATTTTGGGGAATAGCATTGACCTATTTTAAACATATTGGCATGGCATAAACAGACTTTATAGTCAAGTATGAAGGGTTTCAATGCTTTATGTGTATCTGAGTACTGGATTAAAGTCAGTTTCAGTGAAGACGCCACCATTCCAGTCAAGACACGACAGACTGACTGTCTCTGTTGAACAGCACTGTTTGATTTACTTTAAGTGGATATCAGGTTCTAAGGTGATATGATCAGACTCCTCTGAACTTGACTGTTCACTTGTCTACTCTGGTCCATGCTGTCTCCCCTTAACTCAAATGAGAGCAAGTTACTTACTTTCTTTCTCTCTCTCTCTCTCTCTCTCTCTCTCTCATTCAACGCATTTTCTTCTATCTATTTAGACATTAGTTATGACATCATCCTTCATCTAACCATGTGTGAATAAATCAGATCAGAACCATAAAAAGCTATTCAAAGTAAATGCTGATCATGATCGTGATGACCCCAGTATTTCATCAATGGCAGCTTTAACAACACTTGTAAATCTCCTTTTTTCAGCAAAATATAAAAACAGCATCAGAAATCAAATTTTGTTCAACATATGGAAGATAACTGAATATAAATACTAATCGTGCTAGTCAAGGTATTTCCATTACCTATGTAATCTGCTAATTATGATGTTGGATAGCATTGGTTATCTAACAAATGCTTCTGTTTTTACATTGCATAAAGTTTACAGTGTAGCCAAAGTGATGTATAATGAAATGTGTTTGAATACATGGCCATGTTAATTTATTGCCATGTTGAAGGGATAAAAATATCAAAAAAGTATATGAAATGAATTGCAAAATCTCATTAAGTATGACCTTGTTCCTTTCATACAGCACAGTACAGTAGAACACCAATATTTCTGCAATATTACTCACGTTTCCTTTATATTCGGGCCATTTTATCATTAATATGTTGAAAGATAAGTATAGTTTCCAAACATTTTTCTATGCCCATTGTAGTTACATCATCCTGTATCCATTTAATCAAGGTATCCCACCCACACAAAGTGATCATGATGCCATTAAAGCCGAGAAGAAAAAAACAGCAGTAAATACGACTAAAGCTTGTTTCTCGTGCCTTTAAGCACTTTGTCAAAGCAGCATCAGATTACATGCGACCAGAGCTTTCAGTGTGACGATGCTTTTTTTTTTTTTTCTGCAGGCATTGTAAGGAAAAACGTTGTTGCAGTTGTTGATGATCAGAGATTACAGAGCATCAAACCTCCACCATTTATTACAAACTTCCCCAGGGCTATTAGCTCACATTCCAAACTTGAAAAGAGTTGGAGTTAAGAGTTAAGAGTTTTTCCCCATAAACAGACATCACTCGACAAACAAACACAGAAAGAAGCTAGGATCTACTTACATAAGCTATTTCGTTGATTGTATGAGAAGAGGTATTGTGCAAAGGAATTTCATGTAGCAGTACAGGTGAGTGATAGGATTAGGTTTATTCTGGTTTTGCATTTGAGGAAGCAAACTCTGCTAGTTTTTCCATGTAACAGTGCATACGGAGTTACATGTTATTAGTAGAACAAATATTACTCCATTATTACCAGGTATTTTGTTATAGTAAAATTGCAAATCTGTATTATTGCTGAAAGGCATACAATGAATCTGTAATATTACAAAGGAATATTGTTTTATAGAAGGTTTCTTAGTCCACAAAGGTTTCAGTAAAAGCATAATTTGCAATACTAATTCCTTTAAAGAAAACACAGGAAAAAATAACTGCAGTCTTTGTATAAACCACCTAACACATAAGAATGTGATTAAATTGTCTAAACATAGCAGGTCAGAGACAGGGCCTTTTGATCTACAGGGTCTTCTCCTGAGTGTTTTAAAAATAACAGTGAATTATGTTGCTCTTGGCTACCACAAGCTCATCAAAGCCTCCATAGTTATATTTAGTACTATACTGCATTAAAGACATGAGCTATATTTGCTTTATGATGTTACTGTTATTTTATTTAATATTTCAGACCTCATATTTTGCATAAACCCTCTTAGTACTGGCATGCTATGTTGGAACGGTTAAGGAAAATTTTGCACACAGTATGTTGCTACTTTATATTCTTCACTCCGAATTTGTGTGTTAACCTAAATGTAAGCTTTGTGTCATTAATTTGTGGGAAAAACAAACGCTTCTACGACCTCCTGGCAAAGGTTTGGAGATCATTTCTTATTGCTGACAAATATGCCTTGGGCTATATTCTCTGCTAGCTTGTAAGCTCCTGCTAATTATTCATGACTGTTAATGTTTCAATTGCTACAGGTCATGAAAAGTAAACAAGGAAAGTGGTAATTGTAAGTGAGAAATTCACCAAAAACTAGCTGGATAATTTTAGAGGAAATCACTTAGTAGTTGAGCTAGTAATAATATACAGCTGTAAAACAATAATGTCCATAGAGATGAACAAATTGTCACAGGTTTGGGAGCTTTTTCACCTTTGAGTGTAGTGATCAAATCATTTTTTTTTATCTTAATAACAAATACTTACTTGAAATTATCTACTTAACAGCCTTGTTCTGGTCATCACTTTAAAAAAAAATCCCATTGTAGTGATATTTTTATGACATAGTTACCTAGAAACAGCCACAAAGGGACAATGTGAATCTGACACTGGTCAGTATGCAGAATAAATGATAATATTGTTTCAGCCACTTACTTTTATTTTTATTTTTTTATGAAATAAATCCAATTATACTATGTTCATAGATTAACAGGTGCATATCCCACAGCATAACCTCAGCTTGCAAATTATTTAAGCTTAAAAGCCTAGTTAAAGAATTTTTAATACAGGTGAGGAAATGTATTGACTGCTATAAAACTCAAATGTTTAGCCAGATTACACAAAATGTCCATCGTCCATGTCCATATGGAAACTATTTGTCACAACTGGCTAACCGTGCACATGCAGCTCGACTCCTCAAACAATAAGACTCTGGATCACACTGGCTCTCCAGCCTGGCCATAAACCCTGCCAGTCCACAGAGTGTAAAATAATAATGACAGTGTTGCAAAAAGCAAGCTGTGATAATAACAACCTCTAATGGAGCGCTCTTATCGGCATCGAATTCCAATAATGGACATCATATAAAATGTAAGTAATTACACTGTGCAAGCAGAGGGAGTCCTGGGCAAATATCATTATTATAAAATTAGAGCAGAAGGCTGAAGCGGATCATGCACACATTTGGATGGAAGGCCCTGGGGATGGTGAATGGTGTTGGATACAGAAAGTAGAGAAGCTATCCCATAACACCCTGCTAAAGTCTGCTCTAAAACTACTCAACCTGTACGGACAAGCTATTTACCAAATATTCAGCTGGGGATTAGTAGCACTCCCAAACATGTTATTAGCTCAGGAGAAAGCTCTAAGAACCATTTTGACCAATAGCATCTTCAGTCACAATAACAAATAAAACAGCTCAAGTGATTCTAAAAATGGATCTTTTCTATGGCTCTAATTGTTTAAATAATATGCACTGATTTGCTGGGCAATAAGATCATCTGTAAATGCAAAACGGGATTGTGGTGAGTTATTTTAATATAATTAATTGTGTTAATTAGGAAGATGAGAATGGAGGGCAAATATTGTATAGGAAACCTGCGATGATAATATTTAATCATCATTTAAAAAAGTGTTTTGATCATTTTTATTTTTAATGCATATCCTTGATTCATAATGAAGGCTTGAAAATATATTTTATGTCAGTTAATATTAATTAGTTGTTATAGTGACATCACCTAGAAACTACCAGTAGTGAGCTGTGAGACCTGGGAACAACACCGTTTCTTAACCGCATGCCTGAATGTTTTGTAAAAAGAATTGTTTCACTTCAGTAAATCTTCAAAATGAACTTTCTTGTAATGTGTGTACAAGATGTGTGCGCCGGTACTTGCAAATAATAATGAATAATGAATGGTATATAATTTTGTTCTGCTTGAAACAAACCTCAGCAAATATAATACAGGAGATCATTTAAAATAGGAGATAATATTATGAGTGCTAAATTAATGGCATAGAAACCATCCTGGGTTTATCACAAGTTACATATTCTATCAAGGCAAATCCCAAAGTACACATTATTCTACTCATGTGAACAATACAATCTTCAATCGATCCTGTAAATCAGTATGTCGGCTTGCATGATGTGTTTTGTAGGTGTTACCAAGTTATTAAATTATTGTATAGCACACTGTATTGGTGTATTATATGGTTTAAAAAAAATGTACTATGAAAAAGTCAGTAGAATTATACTTTGAGGCAAATTATACACTGAATAGAGTTATAGATAAAGCATACATTTATTTTTTTTGTCTCTTTTCTGAATAAATTTGTGTGAAATCTTGGGGCCTAACTACCAGAATAAGATCATTCTATAAACCATACTTCCCTTTCCTTTACCCATGGGTATCCCACCACATCCTCACATTTACATGCAGTGCAATGAAAATCATCAAATATGTTTCTTTTTCTTGTATTTCATGCTAAATCCACACAAACATTGGACAGTGACCCACGTAAACAACCTATGATTCAGCAAGCCGTGATGATTTAAAATGCTTTTTCCCACACCTTCCCATGAGTGCATTTGCATTAATTTGGTAGATGATGCATTGTCTTCCTTATTCGAAGCAAAATACCTGAGAAAAATTAAAACCTATATGATAAGCAATTTATGCCATGCATCTCTGCAGGCTACAAACACGAAGAGAAGAGGATGTGACCTCAGATGCAGGTGCCAATATGAGGACTCACAGCTTTTTTGCATCGATGATCAAGGCAGTCCCACTAGCATTCCATCAAAGTCATTGTGCCATTATTTATTACAAGTATTTGTTTTATTAAATCGCAGCCCAGAGGTATGTTGTTTGTCCCCTCAGCTCACGTGCATCCATGCACATACCTCCAGTAAAATTGTGCTTGTAAATGAAATCAGACTTAACCATGCGTTGGCTTTTCATCAATCTCTGTGTGATGGCTGCTCGCCCTTGATTCATGGCTCCCAACCTCTTCAGCTCCTCCCTGTGTGCACAGATATAAGTAATAGCCTCCTATACCTAACTCCCTGCTGAGCTGTTGACCTGCCTGAGGGACAAGCACTGAGGGACGAGGATCACCCCCAGCCATTAGCCATTACCAGCACCCACATACACATTTATAATCAGTCAAAACATATACCCAGACGCAGACCCAGCAAAATATTTCTGCTGACCGGCAGAAATCATTTTTTTTTTTTTTTTTTTTGCAGAAGCAGACTATCACAGCCTCTGCAGCAGATTCTCTTTGTGGCCTGTTACAGCCAATAAAGTAAATTATTATATACCTGAAGGCAGCTCATCAGGAAAGTGAAAAGATTTCAAAGATTTTCATAGTTTTATTTCATGACAGGTCCAGCTCAAGAATCCTATACCACAAGTCTCTATACCACTGATCTATTTACAATTTGCAAATAACATTTCTGCCATTAATTAATAATCCATAGGTAATGGATTGAAAAAAAGTGAAGAGAGTATATTTTATAGGTTTTACACCACTCAATTTTGGAGAAAGAAAAGAAAAAAAAATTTTTTTACTTGGTTAAAGACTGTTGGATAGGAAAGTATCCATTTATTCTCAGCTTCAAGTTATAACAGACTCTCTGTATCTCTGTTCAGAGTCTGTGGCATTAGTTAAAAGTAGTAATCTGAAGAGCCAGTATGAAATAAACTTTAAACTGATGTTTAATTGATGTTTTCTTATTTATTTGCAATTAATTAATCACTACTGTTGTCACCATTCGATATTAAATCCTTCCCACACTTTAGTTGAATACCTCTGAAATACACAAATCTATCATTAAGAAATGTATTATGACTATATAAGATTGTGAATAAGCATTTTGGTAATGTGTAAATTTAATGTATTCATAATAGTACTTCAAAAACAATGATTGTGATGGCACTGAATATCCTACCAAACGATGCTTGCTGACATTCATGATGTGTCTGATTTTATAGATGTGATTAGTGTCGTCCATGCATGGGTTTCTCACAGGTCAAGGCTTTGCAGGTCCCGGTGTGTGTATGTGAGTGTACCCAGCTCTGTCCCGCGCCCACGACATCTCTATCTGCCCAGTCGTGACACGCCATTAGCATAAACAAGCGACGGTGGCCATGTCTGGCTGTCAGGGCCCTGTCAGTGGCTGCAGAAGAGACCATGGTGCATTAACCCGGCCAACTTATCTCCCACGCTGTCCTCAGAGGGGAGGATTACTGCACGAGAATTGCTTTCAGGAGCCCTGTCACTCCTGGCTGATTAGAGGCCGTCTGCTCTGCCATCAGCTGGCAGGCAACGGGGAATCCCGTCTGTTTGCATGGCCCCCACCTGCTGAGTCGCGTCCACAGCGTTAATTGGCTGCTGTCATTATCCCAAATCCAGATAGCTGGATGTGACTAGTTAGGAACTGGCACCTCTACCTCTCTATTAATAAACACTGGCACTCTCTGCACACACTCAACAGGCAGGTGATACACGCTTGGCAGAGTCTGGACGCTGTGCAGCTGCGCCATTAGCACTTGGAGGCTAATCCATGATGAGAACCTTGAGGTCAAATCAAGCTAGCTTCAAAGCAGTGATTCTACACCAATCACTTAATTAAGCTAGGAACAAAGCCCTGACTGCTATACATTTCTCCTTCTTGCCCAAAAAGTAAATTCAAAGAGAGTGACATAAAGCAAATAAACCATTAACGGGGTTACCGTGAGAATTTTACAGGCATAATTAGTATTAAAAATCTATAAAACATCTTCAAAGAATAATCATTTACTAATGAGTAAGAATGTCTGCTAAATTAATGTGTAATGCCATAAAACTAGGCAGAAATTACATTTGTAGTTTAATATTATTCAGAATTGCCTGTCCAGCTGCCTTTGCTAGCCATGTATTAATAAAAGCCCTACGGACTACTGAATATATTTCAGTCCCTCCAGCATAACGCAGAGCTTTTTATGATTGTTGGCGCCGAAAATGATTGATTTTGCATCAGCTGTTTTCAAAATTTGCAAAAAAAAATTTCTTTTTTTTATTTTTGCAGAAATTGTGAAAATGCAAACCCAGGATTCTTCTTTTAAACTACTAGCAATTAAGACACATGTAATTATTTTCTATGAGTGCTGTACTTGTGCTTAATGAATGTGACTTGAAGAGGGCTTTGGCTACAGTATATCCATGCTGTGATAACATCACATGATGATTCTTGGCCCAAATCCGTGTGAAATCTATGGTAATTCTGAAAAACTGCAAGCTTCTCAGAATATAAAAGAATTTGCTTGATTTTGAGTCCATTTCTGTGTTTCATAGAATCCTGATTGAATCCAGGGACTGATATTTTACTTAGTGAAGGGCAGCTTGCTTGTTTGTGTATAGTAAAAGCATCTCCACATAGATCATAGGAGTCTTTGTGTTAATTATGTATATTTAATGTTAATGTTACAGAGCAATCAGGGCAGTTTCCACCAGACTGCAGGATGACACTATCTTAGCCTTCATACTCAGCAGAGAAAAATATGCATGGCATTTTTACATTAAACTACAAGGTTTCTAAGGTCTTTTTTTTGCTTGCTAAGAAATGATAGTAAGCTGTACTAACCCAGATGCCCCTTAAAGAACTGATTTGGAGAGAGTTGCATGCCGGTAAATATTCCTCATAAAGCACCAGAATGAGGGCTTTCTATCTCGAAGAAAGCCCTGATGTACTTGTTCATTAAAGAAAATAACAAAATGACTATGAAGCAGTAATGCATTCCGTGGTCCAAATCAATTTCTATTGCAGTTCAGTACGAAATATTTATGTCTACTACAGCATACTATAGGGTCAAAGGTATACGGACACCTGACCATTATACCTCTATACGGTTCCTCCCCAAACAAACACAAGGTTGGATGTACAGGGTGACTTTGAATGCTGTAACATTACAATTGCCCTTCCCTTGGAGCACGAACCTGTTCCAGCATGACAATGCCCCTGTGCACAAAATGAGGTCTATGAAGACATGGTTTATCAAGTTTGGAGTGGGAAAACACGAGTAGCTTGCACAGAGCCCTGACCTTATCCCCACTGACCACCTTTATGACAAACTGGAATGCTGCCTGAACCCCAAGCCTCCACACCTAACATCAATGTTCCACCTCAATAATGCTCTTGTGGCCCTGCTCCAAAAATTTACTGAAAAGCCTTCACAGAACAGTGAATGTGATGTTTAACAAGCACATGCAGGTGTCCACAAACTTTTGGACTTATAGTGAATATATTATTATAAACATCCGGAAGGGTTTTAACCTTTTACTAAAACTTTTACATTTTTTGTGTGCTTATTACGCAGAACTTTTTTTCATTTCACATTGTAAAGGGACAGACCGGAGGGCAGATGAAGGGGTTGTTTGTTAACGTACATGGATGGAATGTTGGAAGGATGCAGCCAATTTAATGCAGGCCTGATTTGCCTTAATCTGTAAGGTAAATTGAAATTAGTTTTTTTCCCCTAACTGTGGGGGAACAAGCCACAGATGGATGCCCTCTCAGCAGCCAGCTGCTTTGAAAAGAATGACTTTTTAAATTACCCATAAATCACTGTCAGCACACAAGGGGCCGCTGTTCCAGTGGCCAGTCAGCAGTCAGAGGAGGGCGCTAAGGTGGCACAGCAATCTCACACCCTATGGCATGCCTCACTGCACCATTCCAGGTACACAGACATACATATAAATAGACAAATATATGCACTAACACATAGTAAAGCAAATAGGCGCACAATACATGTTTACAACTGCAAAAAAAAGAAAATAAGAAGGAATGTTTTCACAAAATAAATGAATTAATTGTTTGATTAAACCTATCCTAATCAAAAAGTGGCAAAATAAACTTAGGCCCCTTCTGATATTCTTTACTATATCACTCACACTTCAGCAGATGCACTTACAGACGCACAAGGACTGAAAGCGAGTGGCAATCAAATTGATTAAGAGAAGCTTCAATTAAATCAAACCAACAACATTTTCATAGAGTTCAAACCCTTAGTAAAGGTTTCTGTACTTGAGCTCAAAATTATAATTGCAGCAACAAGAAATCAATCAAGTGGCTTTCACTTGAAAGATCAGTACCTAAAGGGCAATTGGAACCAAAATGAAAATGAAAACAAGTAGGATAAATAGAGTAGCTGTTCTATCTAATCAATGCTCTGAAATGTGCCTGTTATACCACTGGGAATATCCATTATTACATGAGTATAAAGCAAGAAGTAGGATTTAGAATTTCATGATAAAAGCTAATTATACAAAAAAAAGTGCACACAACAAGCCAATAAACCAACAAGCATCTTAAAAATATATAAATAATTAAATAACTAAATTAGGATGTTGCTCATGGAGGCACATTGACATTGTCTTCTCCAGACAAGCAGATGGCAGTACGTCTTATGCTTGTATGCTACAGACTAACTTTGTCACCATGGACATGCCTCATGTTTGACAGTAATTACTACACAACAGTCTATGGCAGCCATGTTTGATTTCCCAGCATAAATTAGCACGATAAAACTGGCTTCATCTATTCCACTCTGTCTAATTCTACTAATATAATTATGACATGCCTGATGCAAAGCAGCACTGCACATCTTCAGTACGCTACATCAGATATTCATGAAGCAAAAACCAAAACAGCAAACAAGGCCAGACATGCACACATATTTCCAGCTGAGTGTGTGTCTACGTGGAGTGTGTTTAGAGCGGTTTCAACCTTAATGACAGGTAATTAGTCAGCTGCAGCTTTGGAGGAGTTTGAAAAGCTGATCTCCTAGTGATGAACAGAGGTGTGCAGGAGAGAGAGCTTGGGGGAAGCCAACCATGCTGTCTTCATCTGTCACACTCACAATTAACACACTTAATTAATCGGAGAGATATCAGTATAAGATCCGTATGTGACTGCCGCTGTGTAACAACATTTGCTGCTAAAAGAAATTAAGCAATAATCGTTGATTACAAAGTAGTACAGCAGCAGATTTGATTCTTACAAATGACTACGAAGCCCAAACAGGATGTTATTGTATTGCAACAGGATGACAAGTCATTTCTTTACAATCTGGGCTCAACCTAATAAAATATTTGCTCTGTCCACTGACCTGTAATGCTGTGTATTTAATCCATATTAAAATCAAATAGAACTGGAATTGAATGTGCTTCTACTGATATTTGTTTCTGGTCTAATGATTACTTTTAAATTACTCCCACATTATGATATTATTACTGAGAGAAACATGTCTTTTCTCAAACAATTAAATATCAGCATAATATCTCCCAAAGATCTGCATTTCCCAAAAAAACAGATTATGCCTGAGTGTTGCTCATTCAGAAATAAAGGTACCAAACTGTACTTCTCCTTGGCTCTGGGGTGATACCATCAAGGGTATACCTTTTATACCTTTAGTATGCATTGTGGTGCATGTGTTGTAGCACTAATTAGCTTTTTAGAATCAAGCTTCAAAGGTACATCAATCACATTCATGTTTCTATGTGACATACATACTAAAAGAACAAAAGATCCTCACTAGCAACAAAGAAAAGTGCAGTTTAACACCTTTACTTCTGAGGCTTACTTCATTGGACAATCTCACAGCAAAGATGCACTGCTGTAATCATAAAGATCCATTATCTGTTCATTCGGAACAGCCCTTCAAACACACTTAACTTTATATACAATTATAGAAAAAGAAGTGATTTATAAATCGCGCTATCCAGTATCGCATAGAAAAGGAATTCAAGTCACTGTCACTGAGTTTTGACTTGTCACTTTTGCCTCTGGCTTGCTTGTTAGGGAAATCTACATCTATACTATACACTTAAAATTCAATTTGAAAAAAAAAAAAAGAGAACTGAATATGAGTAAAATTATAGTCTAGAATAGATATGCATCATTAATACATTGCTTGATTGTGCATGAGAGCTTTTATTTTAGGCAGATGGATTTGGGTTGGAAAAAGGATGGATCAAGTCCACAACTTAAAAAATGCATTTTAAAAAACTCAGCTGCGTGTTACTGGTTCAGGCTGTTACTTCAACACTTCAGGGATACTGTCAATTTCATTACTGCACTTCATTACTGATACAAACGGCTTAACTTGTGAGAACACTGTTGCAAGAAACTTAAACTTGCCACTCAAACCCATCTGTGCCACAGCAAAAATTCCACCTGCTCATATGTGCAAAGCAACCCACTGCTTCTATTCTAGTCTATAATTATATTCAGTCTGGTGTTTTTTAATAACTCTTATTTCTGCAGACCATGGCAGTGCTTGCCTGATAGCATACAACTATAGGCTTTCCACTCACATCAATCTGTAAACCCTTCAATCTTTTAAACTGTGGCCTCTGTTATCCCCAGATCTTTAACCAGGTTAACATAAGGCACTGGAACTATCAGAGGCTTACCGTGTGTGTTACCAAGTGTTTTTTCAAGCCTGTAATAAATGTGAATCTTTGACATAGGCTCTAGTGCAGTATTTGCAGCCACACTCAGAGCAGAGCTTTATGATGGCTTAGTTCTAACCCCGCTTGTACAGAAAAACACAAACACACAATCATCTGCCAAGCTTTCATTTATAACACTCCTACAGATTTGAGCTCCAACTTTAATTCATATATCTACTCCAAGTAATCTATCTATCTGTTTGGCTGGGTCCGATCTACTGGTTGATAAATCCAGGCTGGGTGAAAATGATGATAATAGCACCACATGTAGACCGGTGTGGAAGGCATTTGAATATATATATTTATATATACCCTCAGATTAAAGCTGAAAGTCAGCATTTTGCTAATATTCATTATTTACAGCTAAATAATAATATCTTCGCCAAATATTTACAGACCTTGCTGTATACATTAAGTGTTACTTGTAACAAAATGTTAAATAAGTAGTGCCTTGCATACGGATAGCATATACAGTACAGTTCAATAGCGTCAACATCTTACACACTCCTCCAATCTTTCAAACTTTCTCACACTACATATTTATTAAATAAACATATCAGATTTTTCTTTGCAATCTCCCAGATATACAGTGAATTGTCTGTACTGTAAGCACTGTAAATTTATTTTCACTCACAAACTGACATCAACATAGAGGCCCACACAGGATCAAGACACATTTCATGGTCTTTCACCTAGACCATTTGCTGTGACAGACCTCCAGATTTCAAATTCCACTGAGTTGAAAATAAATGCAAATAATAAAAATAATGTTACTGTAACATGTTTCAAACATGTGGCTTAACAGCTTGTTGCTTTTTAACTCATTTTTGCAGAAACATGAAGAAAAAATATTTGTTTTGTTTGTTTTTTAGTGATTTTAGTGATTCAGATTCTTGCCAATTTTTTTTCAGCTTCACCCTTATTTCCTGGGTCCCTGCATATCATTTCAGATCAGTCTTTGCCAATTTGTCTGCATGGTTGATGTCAGCAATGGATCATGATCTTGCAAACCCCCCTGGGAACAAGCCTGTTTGGAGAAAACCTTCCGCTACCCACACCATGACATAACATTAACACAGACACTAGAATGATAAGGACACAGATGTTGCATTCTGCTGAAAAACAGCACACTATTGGGCCTATTATTTATCATTTGAATTTAGATTTGGCTGTTTTATATTTTAAATAAAGAAATGTAACATCAGGAAAACAATTCCCCATTAAAATCACATGACTAAGCCATATCAGTCCTCAATATACCATAATGAATAATTGTGCTTATTTCCTTTCAAGTGAAGGCAAGTCAAAACCAATGTAGAAATATCTGTAGGCATAGAAACACCACTCACATGCTATCTAAAATATATACTACCTGAAATACCAGAGTGGCACCAGCAGTATGTCATGAGTCAGTAAAAATACAAGAGTTATATAATGTGCAGTGTAGGTGCTGCAGTAAAACTATGTAATGTGTCTTTCTCAGGTGTCTAGTAAAAATACACAAGGCTTGTAATACATAATCAGTCTATCATGAGTTCCTACAGTCCATCATTCAATGTAGATTCCCTACCTTCTCGACTGACCATCTCTTAGACAATATCCCAGAATTAATAACTAAAGTAATACCAACAAGCAAAAGTCAACCAAAAGCCTATTCCTCACCTTCCTCCTAGCAAAACCTGTCAAAAATATGAAAAAAAATCCATTTATTTGAAAGGGTCCAGTTCTCTGGCTATATGATCATTACACTGAATATAATGTCTGTAGAACTGAACCTCAGGGCTTCCCTTTTAAAGCTTTTAATCTGGCCTCACTTTGCCATCACAAATTCCAACAATGAAGACGGGAGGAATGTTGCAGTAGAAATATCAATGTCAATTTCCTGTAATTGCAGATTTGTTGCCTAGAACCAGTTAAGTAGGCCATGAATGCCACATTTAAAATGTCCAGACTGGCACTGAGTGCATGAGCATCAGTCTGTGTCTCTTGTTTCTTATCCACATCATTAGATATATTATGTAAGGCCTCACTAATTTGTGCATAATGTCTCCAGAGTGCCTTGGCTGACTTGGCTCAAGTGCTCCACTGAGTATTTGACAGTGAATTTGTGCTGTGCAAGACAGTGGATGTAGGCTGTTCTCAGCTGTCCCTGGATGTGTGTGGTGTTCTGGGGAAAAGAAACCACACTGGATTTCAAATTGCTCATGATACACATGCACCTTTACTTACTGTACAGACATACTTGTTCAAATACTAATCAACTAGATTGAGAATTGAAAATTGAGACTTCTGTTTCATTTCCTATTCTTCTGACTGTTTCCAGTCACTAATCTCACCAACATTGTGTTTCTGGAACACTGTCTTTATAAGAAATCATATACATAGCCATATACACTACAATGGATAAATACTGTAGATAGAAGGCTGGGCTGACAGTTAAAAGTGCTCTCAAATCACTACAGACTGTTTTTGTGGCTTGCTGTTCAGAAATATTACAACCCGTACTATTATTAAGAGTAGGCACATCTTCTGAGTAAAAGTGCTTGAGTAAATACAATCTTTATAGGTATTGTGTTTATACGTGTTTACTAATAATGTGGGTATAAAGAAATCTATTGTTAGCTGGCTTGCTAGCTTAATCAAATGCTGCTGGGGATTTAGTAGCTTCTAAAGTTATTGTGCTGGATAGTTAGCTTGCTACGTGGCTTGAAACATGCATGAATTGACATTAGCTAGCTAGCTAAGTACCTAATGTCAATTCATGCATGTTTCTAGCTACATAGATAGCTGTCTGGCAAAGTGCCCCAAACCATTTATAATGAGCATTTCCTAGGGTTATAAAACACAAATTATGCCTTGGCCACATCAGCATTATTGTTAGCAGGTTGTGTTTGGCCTGAAGGCCTTGGCTTTGACACCGTTAGAGTGTCACTTTAAATATATATTAATATATATTCAACACTTACATAATTTTAACACAACATGTGTATGACTACTAAACATCAAAGTCACGTGTTGAATTTTTCATTCTGTAAAAGTATCAGACTAGCTACTCCAGCTCACACAGCTAGTTAATGGCTTACCTGTACATGTTTCCAGAGGAAGGACATTGTGAAATGCTAATACCTCCATGGGTTTTGGCTCACATAATTTGCAAGATCATTACCATTCTAGTTCCTTTGAAGCATTTAAAACTGACAATACCTGATAAATTGGGCCAGGGACACTCATCTGTCTCCACTGTCTGCTGACTAAGCATTTGGAGTTTTGGCAGGAAACTCCCTTTATTTTGACTGTATCTTGAAAATTAATTATTTAATATTTGCACATCCTGTCTTAATTATCTTATAGTTATCAGGCATTAAATATACTATTATTTTTTCTCCCTCTGTTATAATCATTATACATAAATGTAGCAATGGTGGATGTTTTTTTTTAAACTCTAATAAAAGTTATACAGTATATACTATATACTATATGAAAAAATAAAAATACTTTTTACTATATTAAAAATGTATGTATTCATTGAATACATAGATGTATTCATCTATGTATTCAATGTAGTTGGCCAGTTTGGAAAATATATTTTATTTACATTGTAGATAGACTGACTCAGAAGCCCTAAGGTACCCCAGGACCCCCACCCAGTGCAGTGCAGTGTATAAAATTAGGCCAATACAAAACAGTCTTTAAAATTAACAAAGAATGGTGCTAAGAGAAAAAAAAGGCAGAAACACTTTATGAATGATGGAGGTCAGAGTTTGGTTTGGTTTGAGCTAAAAGAAAGTCGAAGGTAATTCAAATGACAAATAATTCTTTGTAACCATGGTGAACAGAAAAGCGTCCCAGAATGCTAGTTATGGATGGGCCCACCTTAGGACATTCTCTGCATGCAGTTTCTAGCAGTTTTTATTTCCCTTGAAAGAGAAGAAAGGGGACTTGTAAATAAATGTTGCACAGGTCCACAGATATGAAGCAATCCTGTGGCACCTGTTGACTATGAAAAAGGAAGGTATTCATGAACTGGTTTAACCCTCTCAGGATCAGGAATTTTCATTATTTTGAACCATAGGATCTATATTTTCTTTGTTGAAAAGAGAATACCATTCCAGATACAGAGCAATAACTTTGTTGGGCCCAGCAGACTGATGAGGCATTGATCCCCAGAAAGGCTGGCAGCTGGCAGCAGAAGTGTAATTTGTATTCTTGTGACATTGTCATCAGGACTCACTGAACAGATGTAGTCATTGTCCAATGGTGTTTTTAGCTGTAAAATGCCTCATTGCCAGTCCCTGACTAAAGGTAGTGGAAGGCAGGTGGGCTCCCTACAGGTAACAAAGGAAACATGGAAATGGGGTGTCCCATTCTAAAGACTGACAGTCCATTTAACAATGGATTTGTGATTCAAATCCTCCCTGCTCCTATCTAGAGCCTCTTTGGGAGCGGGTCTGAAGATGATTGGATGGATTGAGGAGGATTGGGTTGCATAACCACTGTAGATTGCACCAACCATACCACACCAGTGGGTATAAAACAAGTTATGAGAGAGTTACCCTATGACCCAGCCCAGCTGTCTCAGGATCAGGAGTGAGCTGTCAATCAGATCCCTTACTGAGGGGTCAACATCTGCAGATTGAAAGGATTACTAAAATGCTAGCAGCAGAATAGCTAAAATATTACTAGTACGTGCACGTGATCTTCACCAGGGCATCTGCATCTGTGCTCAGTCATTGGTGCAAAGGAGTGTTTTTCTGTTGTTGGATGCAATGCATCATCCAGGCTTACTCAAGCTACATCCATCTTCAGCATGACTATTTTAGAGATTGTCAGAGGCTCTGGCAACATGGTATAGCTACATTGTAGACCTAGCATCCTCTGGTAATTGGATAGAAGGATGACTGGATATTGAGCTATAAGGAGGCCTCTGTTGAGAAGCCTCAAACTTGTATGGTCTCAGTTCCTGTATCATTGATTTCAGCTGAGCTATGCCTGTTGCCAAGTTCTTGATTCCTCTAGAGAGTAATTCAGACTGTTTTCTGGGCTTCTTGTTGTGCTTGCTGGTCATTGCCGGGCCTGGGCCTTTGTGACCAGCAAGCTGTTTAGACTGAGGGATTTGGGCCAGATTCTACTCTGAGCCAGGATTCAAATCTGCCAGCCAAGTGCATCATGTCAACATTGGCACCGCCATGCATTGAATGCAGGGGATGTCCAAATCAGACACAGTGTCCTTGAGATGGTCAAGTCTGAGGCAGCGAGCATGTGCTGGTGCCAATCATCTCCTTCCAAGAGATTTATATACAGACTACATAAGCACAAGTCTTTTTGCATGGATATTTATGGCTACTCACTCATGAACTATGGACATAATGTGACCCAGGTGTAAAGAAAAAAGGAGTGTTATGTGTATACAAGGCACTGAGAATTAGTGACTAAATTATAAGGTTCAGCAACTGACAGTGCATTGTATGTCAAGTGAGCACTACTCAACAATTTAAGCAATGCATTAGTGGCAGTTAGTTGCCAGGGAATGTGGAATATTCAAAGGTAAAAAATGTTAAGAGGCAAACCATCACAGCAGGAAAAGAACTAAGAGGTAAATAGAAACTCAGTGCAGGAAAAGCCACTGAGACTACAGAGAAAAGTGTTTAGATCCCCAGGGTATATCAAGATAAGTGTCCACACACAAGAATGGTGAGTGGTTAGCTAGTTGCTGGTCAGTAGTGCTAAGGAAAAAAAATAATTGAGGTTAACAAATGCAGCAGTGGGTTTTTATAAATAATGCTTGTGATATAGATGAAAGCACACTTACTGAAACAAAAAGCAATAAGAGGAGACTGTTCCCAGCTTTGGAGGACAGGATATCTGTAACTGTGATCAGATGACCTTGTTGGAAGATCCTAACTTGCATGTGCATTCACACAAATTGTATCCAAACTAATCACCAAATCATTGCTGACCCTCTACCTACTTTTTTTTAAAGCAGATTTTCAGTTTAGATAATTTATCATGTTTGTGTCTGGTATGATGTCTCTCTCTCTCTCTCTCTCTCTCTCTCTCTCTCTCTCTCTAAATAAATAAATAAGTTTGTGTTAAGAATTAAAGTTGTGACATTTTTGGTGTGTTTAGTTGGACTACCAGTCTCTACTATGTTCAATGTTCAGCGATGTCATCAGCCTAAAAGTAATTCAAATCATGTGTTTAAAGCCTAGATTTTAACAGGTGTTTTAAACCATACACTTGTTAATTCTACAAGCTAATTATATCTTTTTATTTTTAAAATCCTGTCTTCTTTTAAGATAAAAATGTGTATTTTGTTCAAACCGTAGTGAAGAGCGCCCTCTGTTGGAAATTCAGTTATCTCAGCAAGTTTTTGGAAGATTCCCTTACTACACTGTAGGCCGATGCCACTTTACTTATACATTAATTCTAAGATAGATTTTCAATCCAAATATTCATGTTATTATGTCACTGAAAGACTGACTATCTCCCCTTGCTACCTTAACAGTTTGCAACAGCAATTAACTCACAAGTCTCTATTATAGCTACATAAATTTCCTGTTATGTATACATTCCTATTAATATGTACCATCTCTGGTATAATTAAATTCAGTATTTTTATTATTTGATCTAAGTACACACATTGGCTTATTGTAGTCTAAGGTAATCCTACTGATTTCAACTCTAACAACATTCAATAATTCAACAATGTAATTGTTAATATAAAGAACAGGGACAGATAATCAAGCATGGCCACTTCTAATGTGTCTGAATAAATCTGTTTTTAACACTGCTAGAACTTTCATTCTCATGTATTTCTCTCCTGACTTCTGTGAACCACAAACCAAGCAGTTGCCACCAGGAGTTTGATAGCCTTTTACAGGTTTCTGCAGATGTCTGAATAAAGTAGCCATGTTCTGACCTACTGAAAAAATTCATTTAATAATTTGATCATTTATCTACAGCTTTATCTGGATCAAGGTCATGCTGGAGCCAATTATCCCAAGTATCACTGGGTGTAAGGTTAGAGAATACATCCTAGATAAACTCCAGTCCATCACAGGTCATGATGCACACACACATTCATACACTCATTTACACCTGGTGGCAATTTAGTGTAGCCACTCCACCTACCTGCATGTTTTGGACAGAGTTGGGACATAAGGAAGGCCAATGTAAACCCACACAAACACAAACAGAACATGCAAAACTCTGCACAGAACGTTACCTGAGCTCAGGATTGCATTGCTGACCCTGAAGATGTGAGGCAGCAACACCACTATGTTACCCCCTGATAAAATGTTGAATTTAATTTGTAAATAATAATAATAATAATAATAATAATAATAGGGGGTAAAGTACTGATTTACAGAAACAGGGAATAATACATTACATAACCTGGATTTATTAGTATGGACTCTCCCTTGAATTTCTTTGTCAATATCATAATATGTATATTAAAGTCAGATACACCTCACATACATGGAGCAACAGTTTATTAATTTTTTATGTTTAACAGTACACACTTAAAATATCTTTCCCCATAAAATCTTACCCACATCAATGTCATTTTAATGTATTAGCATAGGCTTAGACCCCTCGGGTGAAGAAAATGGAGAAATATGATGTCTACATACTGTACTGTCTACATGTTTTTTCGCAATTATATACAATTCCGCAATTATATATAATTTAAAAATTGTAGTGAGTTTTTAATCTGATTTTTAAATGAGCTAAGTTTGATATAATTTGTATTTGTCTAATAAGCATGCAAAAATATTCCACGTCAGATACACATTACCACTATAGTACAAAATTGACTGAAATCATTTGCTTCAACGTAACCTGAGTGGGGTTATAAACCTGCTGCAAAGTGCTGAGTGAAAACTGCCCCATTATTAACCTTTGATATACCAGCTGTGATAAGATAAAATGAGATAATCTGATCATAAAAGTCAAGGTGAAATAAAATATCAAAAAGTGTAGGAAAGGTTTCTAGCATTCGGAGGGAGATCTAAGCACACAGAACTAAGCACTGTTAGTGTTCCAGAGGTCCTCTAGCTATGTTGTTGATAATAACTCTTTGGCTGTTTGCAGTTTCTCCAGCTCTTTCTGTTCCAGTCAAAGAACCCTGTACAACAGGAAGAAACAAGTTGCTGCTCATCTCCTTTGACGGATTCAGGTGGGATTATGACCGGGATGTGGACACACCAAATCTTGACAGGATGGCTCAAGACGGCGTAAAAGCTACTTATGTCACCCCACCATATATAACAATCACTAGCCCGAGTCACTTCACTCTGCTTACAGGTGAGTAAAAAGATAGAATAACAGTGAGATACAGAACATCAAGTAACATCATGAGTGTAAAGAATCCCTTAGATAAAATGAAATAATATGATCAGTCTATGTAGTGAATGCAGTATGCAACTGAAATTCTAGAAAATGCAGATGAGTACATACTACTTTCATTCCTGTGTGTGTGTGTGTTTGTGTGTGTGTGTGTGTGCGTGTGTGTGTTCTTGATATATAGTCTCAGAAACATATCATAATTCTTTTTCTTTATGCTTGTCTGTATAGGCCGTTACATTGAGAATCATGGCGTGATTCACAATATGTGGTTCAACACCACTACTCAAGAGAAGAAGCAATACCATCAGGCACAGTTTGTTGATGAATACTGGGACAACGGGAGTCTACCGATATGGATCACAGCTCAACGACAGGTAAAGAATCATTTAACCTGCTAGAACATTTCAAAACATCCACTTGGTGTTCATTATGTATGCTCCAAAATCTTATTCTAGGTTTCAGTGTTTTAGTGAGTTACTCGATGATGATAAGCCAGTGCATGTGGATTTGAGGCAGTTTGGAAAAGCTTCCATAATTCTAAAATATCAAGAGTATTGTTGCTATTGTGCCACGGTTCCCAAGTTGACAAACAGTGAAGTGTCTGATTAGACATTTTAGCTATTTTGTGAAACGATTGTTTTTGTTTTAATTCTCACAGGGTCTGAAAACAGGCTCCTTGCATTTTCCAGCTACGGCTGCCACATATCAAAACGAGAGGGTGCAAGTGAGAGAGGTTGAATCTCAATCTTATGACTACACCAATGAGACAGATTGGAGAGTAAATGTGGATAAAGTGATGGGTGATTGGTTTAAAACACAGCATTTGGACTTTGTCTCACTATATTTTGGTGAACCAGACCATACAGGCCATAAATATGGGCCTGACACCCCAGAACGGCGTGATGCAGTCAGGAAAGTGGACCGCACTGTCGGCTATATACGTGACACCGCACAAAAGCATGGTCTTGCTGACCACCTGAACATCATCATCACTGCAGATCATGGTATGACTACTGTACTGAAAGGGAATGGAATAAAGCAGATCATTCTCTCCCAAATCCCTGGTTTCTCATTTCGGGATATTAAGTTTCAGTTGTTGGACTATGGCCCTAGTGGAATGCTACTGCCTAAGGAGGGCATGCTGGAGAAAGTTTATAATGCCCTCAAAGGTGCCCATCCTAATCTCCACGTCTATAAGAAAGAAGATATGCCTGCTCGGCTGCATTATTCAAATCATCCACGTATTTTACCCCTCATTCTCTATGCTGACCCAGGATATGTAATCAATGGGGTAAGAGAAATAATGATTCTTTCAGATGTTAAAAATCTATTCACACGATTATACATAATGAGCTGTGCTTTGTTCCAATCATTTTCCAGATTCTCCCAGTTCAGACCAGTAAAGGAGAACATGGATTTGATAATCAAGCCTTAGACATGAAGGCTTTCTTCAGAGCAGTGGGGCCTGACTTCCACAAGAACCTGGTAGTTGGACCTTTTGAAACAGTCAATGTTTATCCCTTAATGTGTCATCTACTGGGAATTAAGCCTGAGGTCAATGATGGCTCTCTTGATAACACCAGACATCTTCTAGTCTCTGGTGGGCAACAGTGTGAGAGCAAAGGTTGGTTTGGTTTAAGACCTTTTTTATTTACCACCATTGATAACCAAAGCATCGCAGAGCTAAAAGCTAAAACATATGGTGTCATATTGAACTTTGGCAATATCAGATTAGATCCATCTCCAGATAAGTATCAGATGAAGTAGCTTGATACTGTATGGTGTTACAGTTTTCTTACATATTACACAAGATTATTACTATCAGAATCCAATTTTTTCATGACCCTAGAGAAAAAAGTGTGTTAAAGTGTGTTGAAATAAAGTTATGTGTGTAGTATTACATGATTTCCCCTTTATTTTAAGCAAGTCTTCAAAAGAAAAAATAAACTAGCTTTTTTTTTACAGTAGTAGCTAGGTCTAACAGTTTTAAAAGGAAATAAAAAAATAATCTAGTTGAAGTAACTAAGCATACAGGCAACAATACTACTGATAAAAAATTGAAATAATAAGAGAATACATTAAAAAGGAAAAGGAAAAATAATAAATAATAAACACAGACCAAAACGTATATATATATATATATATATATATATATATATATATAGAGAGAGAGAGAGAGAGAGAGAGAGAGAGATAGATAGATAGATAGATAGATAGATAGATAGATAGATAGATAGATAGATAGATAGATAGATAGATAGATAGAATCCCATTTACTTTTTAAATCATGGTATGATTTTAATGGTCAAAGCTTTAAATAATTCAAACAATGCTGAAGGTCAACATGTGCTTAAAACATATCTTGCCTGATGTCCAGCTCATAATTTGTCTTCTTTTATCAGAACCAGACCAGATGAGCGTGGTCATTGGCCTAGCTGCAGTGGCTGGGTTTCTGGTAGTTGTCTTCATCATTGTTTCATCTTACAATGTCTTCAAGCGAAATAGAACAAATACAAGGTAAAGTAGACCACACACTCACGTTTATTATAAATCGATCAAAATACAGTTTGAATAATCACTCTCTCTCTCTCTCCGTTTATTTCTCTAGGTGTGATTCCGAGGCCAAACATGTAGACGGTGTTGACTTTATTAAGACATCATTGTGATTATTATTCATATACATTAGAATGTGCTCATACATTTTTATTTGTCATTGTCCACAACAAAATAACAAAACCACACAGCGAATACTAAGAATCTGATTAGAAAAATTGGTGCTATTATTTACAATAAATGTGATTTCCTTATAGCAGAGCTTGTCAGACCATACATTATGCAAATAGTTTCACAAAAACACCAAATATTGTCAAGATACTCATTAAATAAATGACGTTTTTTCCCAGAATTAATATAAAAAAATCCATAAGAAGCTAAATATCATTCGAATAACTTTACTTGATATAAGACTTGAATTGTATTTATGATATGTATGATATTTATTTGAATTGTATTAAAAGCTTGTGTCCTGGTTCTCTAATGCCATCTAGTGGAGATAGTAACTATAGCCTAACGCTCAGCTGCCCATTGCAAAACTTTACTGCATTTTTTAATAGTAAATGAACAATAGAAATCAAATCTGAATACATTTTTTAAAAATATTTAGAAACATCAAATACACATCAATACACAGCTCTAATTCTTGAATGTACCTGTGTTGACTGAGTAAAAAAAAAGGCAGTTAAAGGTGTAAATGACTGACAGAAGTTATCACTACACAAAGCTGCAGATTCAATGATTTATAGTGAAATCCTGTCCAGTCATGTGGAATTTTCCCAAAATAAGTTTATGTAAACAGCTCATGACAAAGAGCCACTCAGAGCAGCCTGGTATGCATAAACAGTTTGAACAGTGCGCTGCAGTGTAACCCCCATTTGGACACACACACACACACATGCACACACACGCACACACACTCAGGCACCCGCCAGAGTAGAACAGAGCCAGTCTGGAAATGTGGAGTCTCCCCCTTGGCACATGCACCAGACTCCAATCCATCTTTCAGTGCAATAACATCTCTGCTTCTATACATGGCCTATAATTAGACTTAGTAGCTGCAGCAATCTGATTTCTAGCTGTAGTTTGACACTTTTCAATACCTGAAGCAGAGTGGGAGACGCCACCTCTATTGCTCTTATCTCAGTCATTATAAGTGTGTATGCAGCGCCAGATCTCAGCCTTGTGTTAACTGTCTTTGTAAAGCTGTTATGACTGTGAAGTCTGCCACTGAGCGTCATAACGTAAACAAAAGGGAATTTCGTTCTGAAGCCCTGGATGAGAGAACAGCACGTTTACACTATGACAACAATCCGACACCAGAGTGGGACACACTAATACTCTCCCGACTCATCCATCAACTCAGACAGGACACGTCAAACACTCCTATTCTTTGGAGCCTGCCCCCCCCACCCCTCTCTCTCTCTCTTTCTCTTTCATTCTTTTTCTTCTCTTTCTCCCTAAGTTCTTTTTCTTTTCTCTTTCCATATGTTTATGATGTTGAATGCCAGATCTGTCATGAAGTGTCACATTCTACTAAGAGACTAAAAAGTCTAGTGAAGCTTTCATGCCAGCATGGTTTAGAGCCCAAGTAGACTTACAGTCTGCCTTTTTTCTGCTAGAATTTTACAAATCTGACCTTAGAGAATGTAGCGTTCTCCCATCTTTCGTTGATATGTATTATATCACACCTCAAAAAGAAAGGAGACAAAGCTCTGGGAACTCAAGGTGTTATTTGTTCATATTAAAGTGTAATTTTCTATTTCACTTACTGGGAATATGTGCATTTCCCATGAGCTGAGTGTCTCTAAAGCTCTGTGAATCTCAGAGAGTTGATGAGGTTTGAAACCATGTGAGCTATTTCACAGGAACTGGCCAGGATGCTTTGGTGGTCTTGGTCAAACGCCATGTCTGCCAGCGGCCTTGTCCTGCGGGGGCTGACAAGAACCGTGTCGCCTTGCACTCGGGTGAGAGGAGCTTGTGACGGCAGATTTACTCCAGCAGTCTTGCCAGCCTGGCTGGCCGCGGACACCACGACATACCTGTCAATGAGGTGTCACTGTGTAGTGCGCCTGCAGGGCTTTCTTTCTACTGTGGCTAAAACCACGGAAAAACTGACTCGACACCTCCACATCCACACACAGCATGTGTGAGCTCAGTCCCGTCCCTGCCATCCTGCCCAGGCAGTTATGGCAAAGGCATGCCTTCGAGCTGAAACAAGGCGTTAATCCATGATAACTTTTCCCCATGCCAACATGTGGGTGCAGGCCTCGCCCCCGCTGCCTGGACCTCTCCTGCCAGACTGAATAACTCTACCATAGCTGCAAGATTTAGGAGGTAATATTGACTGACTGTGTGGGGGGAAATGGTCTCAATAGGAGGTTATAAATCTCTTTCTCTTTTTATTATGACAGACACAAGACTTAAAATGCTTCATGCCAGCCAGTCCTTGAGAAGACTTTAATGTGCCTGAACATATCCATATGGATAATAAGATATGCAATTCAACACTAGACAGCCAGCTAGTGACTGCTATGACGTTTAAAGTCTAATTCTTTCAAATCCAAAGGTAATGTTTTCCCCATGCATTTAAATGTTCAAACTCAAACATTTCAAAAATAATCCGTCAAAACGTGATCTACAGGTTGGCACTTCACTTGAAGTAATCTAAGATTTCCAGTTTTCTTAGTCACTTTATATAATTACACCTTAGAGCATGACATTTGCTATTATTTTCATCTGATTTTGACTCCACCTATCAAATTCTTGCATTTCCAGGGCCCTCAGAATGATCCAAACAAAATGGCACATTCAGAAACTCATTAAAACAAGAAATGTGTTTTATAAAAGAGTTTCGAAGAAGTGATGCACCTAGTCGACCACACAAAAAAAAAATGTTTGTTTGAGTTGGAATAGTAAAATGGTATTGCTAGAAGCCTTTGTCCTCTATTGATTAAGCACATAAACAATTCAATGACATGCTAAATACTTAAGTAAATACTTTATTGCTGTCAGCCACAATTCTACAACAAAAATAATGCTTCGCTTTTTCCACTATCATTTTCACAAGCTGACGTCTCTCTCTCTCTCTCTCTCTCTTTCTCATGTTTCATCTGGTTGTTATTTCTGTCTGCTTTTAACATCAAGTTAATTCAAGCAACTAACTTTAAAAAATATAGGCAGTGATCCAAAACCTAGCACTGCTGAGCGCCTTCATCTAAAATATTTGCTACTGAACCACTAGGGGGCGCATTGTCATTGGCCTAGATGGGAAATCGGCTTACAAAAGGCATTCTCGATTCTAGAGTTTTTATTTTGAAACAAGTGTAAAAACCCAGGCTATTAGTCTGCAGAGTTAATGCTCACGGTATGAATGAACGTCATGAAGAGAACAACAGCAAGCCTTTATTGGTATGCATTTCTTGTCTTTCATCAACAGGATTGTAATTCTTTTTTGACAAGTTTGGATCACTTGCACGAAGCGTATGCTGAGACATGTCAGAGGTGTCAGAGGGCTCCGAGTCAGGATTCCTGAGAGCCAAAGCTATTCTAGCAGCTAGACAAACCACAGAAACACTGAGCTGTCTTGTTTGATTGGTTTTGTTGGCTGTGAAAGACTTGGGGATGAAAAGGGGATTAAAAAGATATATTCTCTTTGAAAACTGTATAAGTAAATTTTATACTGTCTCAATCCATCAAACTGTGACACATGTTTACTTTGAAACACACACAACACAGACTCTACAAGCCAATATTCTTTATGACTGTTCTCTTCTTCCATTACGCCACATGCTGGAAAAGAGCACCGTTCCAGAATGTATAATCAGAAGTTTTCATATAAGGGCATTTTAGAAAGTGGTCTATCATTCTTGTTGAAACACCTAATTTTATACAATTGCAGAGAGACAGAAACTTTCATTTGCACCCACACCCACAATGCGTGCACTCTCTCTCTCTTTCTCTCTTTCTCTCTCTCTCTCTCTCTCTCTCTCTCTCTCTCGCTCTCTCTCTTTAATATAGTACAGACAGCAGATATGCGTGTACACACTTACACATAATACAGAAGTGGCGCCACAGTCTGCTGGGTGCATTTATTATGGATCAGCGCTGCCAATACTTTCAACACCAGTCCAGCCTTCTCCAAACAGCTACAAGCTGATACATGATGGATCTCATTCCACCACAGATGCCTGATGCAGACAGTTCCCATGTCTTCTCTGCCAATCCTGGAGTCCAGAAATCCTTACACTCCAATACCTGAATCATCCAAATGATGAATTCTGGACAGGGAACACAGCAAGTTGAGATTCAGACCTTAGACCCTGACCCAGAGCTTTGGTTTACTGCAGATTTCTCTCCTGAATAAACGTGATTTGTTCCACTACATTATAAATTAAGCTCATATGCCCTTCTCTGAAGTAACCATACATAACCGCTAAAAGCTGGATCTACGAGGCTCCATCCAACTTGCGTTTTAAAGCTTCTTCTGATAAAATGTCAAAAATGATTGTGCAGCAGACAGCTGGCGGCTCTGAGAAATGCTATGAGTGCAGTACAAAATCCGTTGCCAGTGCTGTAGAAATTATCCTAGTGGTACAAAAGGGATAGGTGGAATGATGGCATGCAGCCCACACAGGCCTGGCCATGGGGAGAAAATTACAGGGGGAAGCTGCCAGTTTCTGCTACAATAAGCCAGGCAGAACAAAAGGAGATGCAGCTTGTGGTTCGATTAAGCCAAATTGACTCAAGCAAAAGACGGGGTTTTTTTTATGTGTAGCATAGAAATGGAGAAGAATTCTTGAGTTGATGAAAAATAAATATCCATGATGACACTCTTGCAAAGAAATTTCAGACTGTTTCGTTTCTCTAGCTCGCTGATTGATGCGAAATGATGATGATCTTAATGGTGGCTCTAAGTACAAGTCTGATATGTTCTTTGCAGGTAGCTATGTCACAACATATTCAAACAGCATTAGCTATTTTCTGTGGTGGTTTTACAAAAATGTTTGGGAGAGTAAAATAGTCAGACCCTGTTACATAACTGAGTAAATGTTTTAGCTCTATTTATAAACCATCTTTCACTATGGTAGACATTCATGCCATAAAAAAAAAAAAAGAAAGAAAGAAAATGAAAACACTCTAGAAAAAAATGTTCATCTCTTCCAGCCATTATGAGCTGGGCAATTCAGCCTGGAGAAAACTGTCTTACAGATGAATCAGATGCAGTGTAATTTCATTCACTTCCGCACTGAGCAGTAGGAGATATTTGAGTGACAGAACCATTTTAACACCTGCACACTTCTCTGATTCACTGGAAGAAAATGATAACCTTGCACTTGACTTATCCAAACGGTGACTCACGCCAGTGCTGGTGAACAGGCAGATAAAGCATGTGTCACTGTCAATACAATTCGTCTTGACTGTCAATATAAACTTGTTCAATATAGTCCTACTTAACACATCTGTGCATTCTGGTTGACTGACATTCTGGTTGACATAAATGATTTTTAATAATGTGATTAGATAATAAAAAGCAACCATAACTATAAATACCTCAGTCATACTAATGTAAGTGGTACAAATGCATAAATAGCTCGTTATAAAGAATTGTTTATTATGATGGAGCAGAGTGCCTCTAATTTTTAATAAGAAGGAAAGTAGTTATTATACTAATACACAATAATAGAGGGCCTTATTGAAGCCCAGGAGGCATGCACTGTACACATGCTGCACATCAGTAGTTATTATAATAATCCAGTATTCTGGGTAAAGATCCTAGCTGTTTTAAAGACTCGGAACAGCTTATGTCAGCCTATAGCTTGTGTTGATGCATGTTTGTTCCCAAGACATGCATCAACGTACAGCCTATAATTACTATTTCTTTTTTCTTATTCACCACACAATGCTCTGAAAATGCGACAATTCCACTCTCATAAAGTTGCTGACAAATGAAAAGGCACAATGTTATATAAAAGTTCTGTTTTGCTGAAGCAATGATTTATTTATTTTTTTTTTTTTTGTGGTGTTGGTGGTGAAATTGTCTATTTTCTCCATTACTCAAATAAAAATGATACGTCAGACTAATGATGTAAAGCATGTGTTCTAATTGGCGCGATTTTCTTATTTGGCCAACTTGAAATCTACCCATGATGCAAATGCAAAAGTCGAGTTTCGTCCCAGGTTTATTACAGTTCATTGGTTTTATACAGATTTTGTAAAGGCTTGGCAAAAAGGTGTGAGCTTTGATATTTTAAAAGAAACAATAAAAGAAATAGCAGTCTTTCTCTGTTTTTTTTTTTTTTTTTTTTTTTTAGGCATCCACATTCTGGTATCCACATTCTAGTCTGAAAGATATTTAGTCTAGTTACTAAGCAACAAACACCAGCAATAAGAATCCGTTTTGTTGCCAAGGCGTGGCTGGAAAAATCCAGTGTGAAAGTTTAAAAGCAGTGATTTTTACCACTCTGGCATGGTGAAAGTGAAATTGTGGGTGGCCAAGCAAGCCCTCCTCATGGTTGAGGCCCTGACACCTGATTGTTAGTAATTCCAGATAAATGCCAGTGCCTGGGTGGCATGCTGTGGTTTAATGATACAGAGCTTTCTCTTATATCACCAGGAATGAGATGGTCTACGAGTGTGTGTGTGTGTGTGGGGGGGTGGGGGGTGTATGGTCTCTGAGAATCTATCAGCATTTAGCTTAAAGCTCTAGAACTTAATGATACCATTGTTCAAAGGGATTTTTAATGCTGCCTACTAATGTGGAACAGTGAAATTACAAATGACGAATCAGTAATAGCGCAGTGATCATCAGCAATGGGGAAAGGGGTGTGATTATAATATAACACGCTTATTAAACAGCAGACTGCAACCCTGTGATCTTATTACATGGAGTAGAAAGAAAGGGTGATATTTGTGATGCAGTAAGTGATGAAGAAGAAAAGACATTACAGCTAGTTCGAGCTCCTGATGAGGGCCAACATGCTTTTGCTCATTAATAAAATCAATTTAAAAATAATAATTATATCATATTGTTTATGATGCTAGATTTAGCTAAATATGTTTATAACCCATGAGGCCAGTGCACATTAGCCAGTTTTTTTTTTTTTTTAGGCATCATGTACACAAAGAGGGGCAGTGTTTCTCACTCTGCATGGGGGAAATTTAAAGTCTGTTTTGAAAACTGCCAAACACCCACAGCGCACTAGGCCGTGTAACATAGTCCCGAGCATGTTATGACTACCCTCTCAGACGACTATCAATATGTCAAACTTGCAACAAATCACTCAACAGCATAGTTTCATCACTTCTCAATCTGTAAGCATGGAAAAAAAATTAAGCTTATCATGAGACTAATATTATTTTTAGGCCTTACATTGTTTTGACAGTAATCCCCACTAATTTTGAAATAAAGTTTAACAACGGCATGGTAGCCTTCCTTCAGCTTGTCGAATAAGAATCTTTAAAGTTAATCGATAGAGAAAGAAACTTCAGTGTCTTCATTCTTCAGCAGGGTCAAGTTGTTATTTTCATGCCAGTAGACTTTAGGTTTCAGACAGAGCAAGAATGTTTTTACATGTGATCATTCATCCACTATGTGTTTCAGGCGCCACACAGATTAAATGAAAGAATCTGAAAATGAAGGTCTTTAACTTTTAATCCTTTTACAAAGACCCTTCAGACTGTCTGAGGACTGATGGCGTCTGTGGGGGGAAAAAAAACCCTGAAGTCACTGATATACTCCTTCTTAGGCGTAAGAATTACATCCTAACACCTAGACATATGTCACTTGCTCAGTAGCTTTGACATAATAGTTGAGCCAGGGTAAATAATATAAAAACTAGACATGAGATTTCACATGGCATTTACAGAAATGAACAAATGAACAGACAAAGAAACAAACAAACAAAACAAAAAAAAAAACAATAATGCAGTTTAAGTGGTTTTATTTCAAATGACTTTGGACTACATGGAAATAAAGAATAAATAGGTGTTTCTCTTAATTTACAGGTTTATGATTACTCTATTGCCACTTTATATTCACAGCTGTAACAATCAAGCTGTAACAATTACACCGTAATTCATACTTTATTTGAGGTCTATAAAAAAACTTATATATTTTTTCCGAATAATGGAAAAAAAAGCTTACAGTTCCTTCAGTAAAAATGTCCTTTAATTTTTCGCAGCGCGAAATTTTTCTCCACATAAATACATTAACCCAGAGTATGCTCAACAAATACAGTAGACGCTGGATATAAGTAAATACTGACCTCTTTTACAAGGTATAAACAAAAAAAATGTTAAAATAACACCACATATACATCGCAGAGACATTCCTACACTTCGGGCAGTGCTTGAGAGACAGGTTAAGAGAGACAGGTTCAGTTCGGACAGGAGCACTTGCACTCGGATATGACTGGGTACTGCACGGGGATCCATGTGCACTTGGATGGGCGCCGGGTAATGCAGTGCCAGCGCAGCAGCGTGAAGTGCACAGACTTGGAAGGTTTACACGTCATGCCCTCGGGCACTGAACACGAGCGCTTTGTCAAGCAGCTGCCCACTTTGATATAGCGCGGCCAGAAGCGGCTGCCCAAGTCCTGCCACGCGTACACCACCGGGCAAAAGGCGTACGACCACAGCCACAACTGGAGGCGTCTACGCAGCTTCTTGTATTTCTTGACGTCGTGCGCCGTGTCGAAGTCCAAAGCGCGGATCTCTTTGGGCATCGTACGCTGCTGAAATTGCTGCTTGGTCACTTCAGTGTCCACGGCCGGGTCTTCGCGTTTCTCATCGGGTGACACGACGGACATGAAGCGCGCGTCAAAGTGCGTGCCCAGCATGCTGCGCAGCTCCGTCTCATTCAGGTCGCGCTCTTTAGGGTCGAGCAAGGGATCGGGGTCTTCCTTGATCACCTTGACAGGCAGGCTGTCGCTAGGGATAGGACGGAGGTAGTGCATTGATGTGAGGTGCTGACAAGAGCCGCCTTCTATCCGGAAGCCGAGAGAGAAAAATAGCACGCAAATGGCCAGAAAGTGAGGCACGTTATCCATGTTATCCATTTGATTTGGCGCGCGAGGGTATCTCGGGTGTTAATCCTGGAGAGTCTGGCGCGAACGTCCACACGTGCAAAGCGCCAAACTCCGGATCCTGATTATAAAACACTATTAAACAGTGTCCTGCTTGAGAAGTTCGGGTTGCTGAACGGTCCGCTCCACACGATTAGTCGATTTCGCAGTAAGACACGTGAGAAGTGCGCATCCACCAAGTCGCCTAGTTGAAGGTCATGCCAGGCGCCAGTGCAGTAGTAAGCGCATGGCTCCGTCACACGGCGCGCGGTCGGCGCTCAGCTCCTCGTTGCTGCGTCCGCGTGTCTCCGCACCGCCCCGGATACGCATGGTGCTTCCTTGCGTTGTGTCGTCCAGCGCCCAACTGAGAGTCGCCATGGCTCGTCCGATTTATGCTCGCCGTTTGTGATGTAACGCAAAAAGCGTAGTGTGAATGCCGGGGGTTTTGCCAGGGCTCCCCCGGCGCCTCCTTCTCTCAGAGGGAGGGGTGGACGGGATTATAGAAGGAGGTGTGGTGTGTGTGTGTGTGTGTGTATATATATATATATATATATATATATATATATATATGTGTGTGTGTGTGTGTTTGGGGGGTAATATCGCGCGGAGGGTGCATGCGCAAATCTCAGCCTGTCCCGATGTGACATGAGGGTCTCATTTAATTTGTATTTTCCTTACCAACATGCATGGCAGGGCCATCATGCATTTATTAACTGATCCATTCACATTTTACCCCCCCCCTTTTTTTACAACCGTCTGAATTGACTAAATATACTTCAACACAACACTTCTGCCTGTGGTCTCAGTTTTAATTCCGCAAGACTGAGCAGCTGAAAGAACAGCAAAAGCAGCAATAGCCATGAGGGCATGCAGGGTTAAAAAGACTCTGTGTTGGGAACTCTTTTAGGCGGTGTTTCCGATATTCTGTATTCCCCTTTAATGTCTAAATTGACCTTGGAGTAATTTTCTGGCCTAATACTGTGACAATATACGTCCGGCGCCAGTAGGATGTGAGGTCTTACTCGAGACAAAGGAAATGGGGTGAAATTATGTTTCCAAGATAAGAGTGCCAACCAACTGTAGTGACAGGGGGTTTTGGTGGCCCCCAGCCCTGAGGCATATACTGCAAAATTGTTGGAACTAGTTTGGACAAGAATCAAAAGTCCATCAATGGAGAAAGACATATTATACAGGTTGATTATACACTTCAACTGCCAAAGTTTGACATTATCAGTGTCTTTAAAAAGTAAATGTACTTCATTGTCTCATTAGATGATGTAATAATCCTAATGTGAAAAAGAATTCTCATGATTATAACTGTATTTTTTCCACCATAAACATCTATACATGAATATAATGATGGACTGGATCATTTTACAGTCCAGCTGTACAGTGGGTCATTAAACTGTTTCTGTTAAGGATCAAACCATGCATTATTAGTTGGACATAAATTCATCACTGGCCACTCATTTGCATATTATGTGTTTTGAATTATTTCATTAGCAGGCCGATTTACCTCTTGGCTTATATCAAAACTATCAGAATAAAGAAGCTTTGAAATTTAGTCGCAATGAGTATCACTGGTTTTGAACACTCCACGCAAAGTGCTCAGTGCACTCAATCTTTCTGATGGATCAAATGGCCCTCCCAGGTTGAGGCACAAATATTCCTGATTCTTTCATGATCCAGCTAGATAAAAATGTAATTTGTTTTTTGTTTAATTCCTCACTGAGACCTTTGATGATCTAACAGGAGACCAATTTGAACGCTCGATTTAAGAGCTATGGTTTCACTGTAGCTGGCTTAAGGTCAGTTCATTTTTAAATGCAAACATATACACAGTCTCTCTCTCTCTCTCTCTCTCTGTCTCTACCTCCTGGCCTCTTTTCTTTTCCATTTGCGTTTGGACACTCAGTGTTTTTTCCATCTGATATCACTGAATCCATCAGTAGTAGATACATCACGCCATCACCCCAAACTAATTTCAACTAGATTACACCAGAAATATTGTGCCAGGGATTGTAAAAAAAAAAAAAAGGTCCAGTTTATTTATATTTTTTATTAGGCCATAATACATTTAGAGGTACCAACATTCATAAATCAACTCTTAGTCAAGAAAACAACTTTAATGCAAAGTAATGTTAAGAGTTAGAGATATTATCTTTTTTTAAGTGATGTCAGACAAAGAACAATTCATAGCATACCTACAATGGATTGGTGATTTATTTCTGTTTCATAAACACATCTGCCACATGGTTAGATTCAGCTGCGTTGCAAAAAGCTAATGAGTAACGATAGATTCAGGGATAAAAGACAATAATTGTCAAAAATACAATACACAAATATATTATTTGGATCAATAAATGCATAATTCAAAAAATATACAGATATGATGCTTTTTCGATGCTTTTGGCTTGCTGTGTGCACAGTATAAAGGTATCAGGACAAAGACACATCACTGAACCTTCTCTGGAATGACAATTGTTTAAACAAAATTAATTGCATTGAATTTTTTACTTAAATGCTTCACTCTTTAGAGAACAGGGAGAACACATACAGACACACACACAGACACACACACTCACATGATAAAGTAGTGCATTTCATCATTAGTTCAACTGACATCACTGTACAGAAATTGGGGGGTGAAGCAATTTCAATATCTTTAAACGGACAGAGTTGCAGTAGAAATAATTTTTTAAGGAAACAGTGGTGCAAATACACATTCGTAATACACTGCAACATCAACAAGTCATAACAGTGCAACAGACAAATTCACAAGCTGCCCTTGCTGTCTTTTCGGTCCTGACAACCCCTTTTGTGTCCAAATACTTCAATAGTAAGCATAAAGTCAATTCTACATACCATTATTAAAGTGAAACTGCATGAATTAGCCATCCTACATTTACAAATAGATATATTGTGGCTGAATGTATACAAGTCCAATATCAGTGCAGTACTGAGCCCATAGACAGCATCGTTTTGTAAGAATATAATATCTCCATACACATAAAATCTCTATGGCTTTGAAGATACCAGGTGTCAGAGTAATCCTTTATAGTCTACTCCTATAGTCACAAACAAAAAAAAGTGGTGCATACCCTTCATATAAAGTGGAGCAAATGTCCAGAACCAAAATTAAAAGCAACAACAAAAAAAAAGGTCATACTATTTTTTTTTTTTTTTTAACCAGGGCCAACAGGAGATCAAAAATATGAATTATACCTGCATTGCTGCTCAAAAGATGTAAACAGGTGCTCTAAAGTGCCCTTTTTTGTGCCTGTTCATAAAACATGAGTGCTTTTTATTTGTTTTAATGCCAGCAAGTTAGCGAACACCCCCCGAAGACACTTGATCAGACACCTCACACTGTTGACACGTCGGATAATAACAAATGTACACCTCAAATCGGTCAGAGGAGGTAAACACAATGCAAGTCAAGCTGTTAGTAATCGAATACCTCTGCCTGTTCATTAAAGTGGACAAATAAAAAGCTTCCAAATACCCCAATTCATGTTTGTAAAGGATTTTTTTTTATCCACGCTCACCTTCTAGATCTACTGATTTAAGACTCTTTGTAAAGGTGACTTGGTATTTAAAGATTCCTGAACACATGATCATTTTCAATAGCTTACGGGGTATTGAAGCAAAGACTTTTTTTTATTAATATGAACTGTTTGTTTTTCTTGAGCACCATCAAATCATCCCGGAATTCTCTTTATATATCTGACACAGGCATACGTTTATACCTCAGATGCAAGAACTGAATCTGAAAGCTGATTGACTGGGAAAGTACTACTTTTTACCTTTTCACCTAGATCAGTCTATGCAGAGGCAGTTTCAAGTTCAAAGATTAAAGCAGCACTTTATTTCATGTTGCATTAATAGTAAGTATATTAACAGTCATAGCCACAGTTTATGAGTCCTATAGAGTTGACCAGCAACTTGTTTTTTCTTCCTGAACATTCTACTAATGAATTTTCCATATACTACAACATAGAGAGTCTGCATGCCATAACTGCATTCACTTAGAGGCTGTCTGGTGGCAATATATGACAAAAACACATCAACATGACACACAATAACGCAGGATGCTTCATTCTAGAGAGTGCTGCTGAGTATTTCAGAAACCAGCTCATTAGTTTGGTCATCTGAGTCCACTTCCTGAGCTGGCGTCTCTCCTGCTGCAGCTCCACCGTGTGCTTCGTCGTTCTCATCTGGCCATCGAGCGCCGTCTCTGCTTGGGGATGTCTCACTACACGATTCCACAAAGATCCTGCGCACAGTGGGTTTTCTCTCCCTGTTACTGCCCTTCCACTCGTCCATGCTGTAGGAAGGGTGTGGGTAAGAGACAGCGAGCTCTAGGGGCAGGTCCAGCTCGCTCTGTCGGGTGTAAACCCCCTCTGACAGTGAAGGTGTCTGGTTCTCACTCTGGACCCTCAGCCAGCGATGTGTTCCGCTGAAGCAGCTCCTTTGAGGCTGGCTCCTAGACAGCAGCCTGCGCTTGTAACGCGACGTCTTTTCTGATGATCTGCTGGAGTATGACGACAGGGACAGTTCCTCCAGGTCTTTCGTGAAGGATTCAGCCTCCAGTATTGGCTTAGAGCAGGCGCTGGGTTTCAGGTCGTGTATCTGCAGGACGTCAGGGGCGCTGCCGCTCAGCGTGTACACAGCCTGATGGGATAGATCCTGGGCTGAAGAATAAACCAGGTCTAGATCTCGTGGGCTCAGAGCGTCGCTGGAGTCATAGTCGCTGTCTGTCGGGAGGAAAACTTCAGAGCAGCCTTCTTCATCTGAAACCGCCTGAGAGTCTGGAATAAAACGTGAAATTAAAAATAAATAAAAATGTGATAATAATCTTCATTTTCAGTGCACTTAACTATAGAGGCCCGTAAAATACATCACCAAGCAAAAAAACAGCAAAATCAGAAATATGTCAAATGCAACGGGAAAGTCTGCGCTGAACATTCTGGGCTCATTGTGACTGGCTACTGTATGTGTTAGTCTAGGAAACCATGGAAACAGAGAGCTGGAGTTTACAATAATAGGAAATTAAAGCATAAATAAATCAATGTGCTTATTCTTATCAAGGTCATTGGTATGTTATTTAAAATATGTGTATGTGAGCACTGAAAGTCTACCTATACAAAGAATTATCCTCACTATAATAAAAGTGCTTTTCTTTTTTTTCTGAGTTTGCTGTAAAATTTATGCAGAACATAACTTGCATAAAAGTTTCTGGTAAGATGTCTCATAAAAATACTTCATTATGAAACACGACCTCGTGATAATAAACATGTTTTACCCTCTCTAGCTTTTCTTCTCAGCTCAGGTGAGGGAGACGGAGTAGGCAGGTAGTCTGTGTTGGAGGAGATGGAGTCGTACTTCTGTGTTACGGGTTCTGAGCTGGCATCCACCAGCCACGTGATGGGCACACCGCCCAGAGGCTGTTTATAGCGTGCATACTGCAGGGCGTCAGTGATCCAGCGGATATCTCGCCACATCTCATCCATTTGCTGTGAAACAACACCATAATAATGTCATCGTCAAAAGAGAGGTTTTTGCTCGCTGCTCTTCCAGTTGAACTCTGATGGAATAACTGACTCAAGGAGAAAAACATTGTTTCTAATGATGCTTATGTGGCTTACAGTAATACTTAGCTTGACACGTTTTTGAAATCCGAGTTATCTGGAGTTTATAAGTGGAGCGCTGAAACCACATTAAAATGGCAGTCTCTAGTGTTAAGATATCGAGCCATAAATGATTTTTTTTTTTTTTTTTTTTTTTTTTTTTTGTTCTTTACCCTCAATTTACGTCAAAGCAGATTCAACTTTCCAACTTTAATTCAGACATTTACTCAGTGGCACATAAATAACATCTCTAATAAAAATGTCAGCTAAAAAGCTATTAGATATCAAGCGCTTAATTATCTGCCACGAAGACTTTTCGAGATATTAAATTTGAGTGCCTTAGAGTGGTTCTTTGAATCTTTACAGTTTAACAAACCTCAGGCTGGGCTAAAATAAAGTGAGAAGGAGAATGTGTTTTCAATCAGAGCTGTTGACTTCCACATAGTGAATCTCCTCAATTCCCACTTTCATATTTTCCATTCTTGAAACTTACTATGCAATTGTATTTACAAGGAGCTCATTTCAGAATGGGGAGGAAAATGTAGAGCAAAAAAAAAAAAGTCAGGGGAGATGAATAAAAGAAAAAACAAAAAAAAAAAACCCCACCAAAAAACAAAAAGTGCTGCAATTTGAGCTCCTCCTTGCAAATGTCATGTGATATTCAACTTATGGGAATGAGGTCTGACACCAGAGGATGACTGCTTTGGAAAGTATGCTGGTGCTCTAATGACAAAAGGAGGGACTAGAATACAGCAAGTGAAATGAAATGGAAGGGGCAGCTTTCACTGGCGAGAGAGCTCAATTCAACAAATCAGTGTTCATTTTGATGTTGGCTTGAAGATACTACAGCAAAAAGGGGAAAGTTCTCAAAGGATGGTGTAGTTCATACAAGAACATTAGTTTTCTGCTTTTTAGAATAAGGATCTCGGTTTTTGTGGATTTGTTTTTCTATTCCTAACTTAATTCAATATGATTTCTACGCCGTTTAAGATTTTCCAAGCATTTCTTCTTCTTTTTTTTTCTTTTTAAACTGATTTAAAACAAACCCTGTCCAAAACACTGATCCATCATGTACTTATTGCTGACTGGAAATGACTCAGAGATTGCAAAGCTTCCACATATTAAAAGGCTGCACAAGAGTTTGAAAAAGCTATGATGATCAATGACAATTTTCGATGATTTATGACAGATAGCCAATCTGGTAAATGAAGAGATTGAGGTTCCCACTTAAGAAAAGAAATATGTCACGGAATCTTCGTCTGAGAATGACACGATTTGGCTCAAATATTTAAAGTGCATGTTTTTGTGGTCAGTCTGTATTAGTTCCTTGACAGGACCTGACAGTGGAAAAATCCATCTCTCATACCAGAGCAGAACCTTAAGTGCTTTGCGCTAATGTGCCATTTTGACAGATGTGGCCCTTCTTTGCATGCTCCTCTGTGGAACATTAAAATGTTTATGCTAATTGGTGCCACATTGCGTAGCCACACACAGGCCACGCAGTTCCTCGCATTGATTGGTATTCTTTCTCTCTCCTCGCCACTCTCAGGCGGTGTGTAATCTGCGGTCAGTGTGCCACTTTTTTCCACAGCCTCTTGGATCCGACATCACACAAACACTCTTGTGGTTTTGTGGTCAATCTCAATTAATAGTCCAGACCGTGGTGGCGAAGAGGGATTATTTCAGCCCAGTGCACTGAACAGACAGCTCTCTTTCAAGTCCTGTAGTGAGACTCTGTTAAGCTCGTATTGAAAATTCTACACAAGAAAAACAAGCCATTTTACAGTTTATATGTCTAGTAGTTATACTTTACAACATCAATAAACTATTCTAATTGGATTATTAGCTTAAGTTGTTTTTGTAGCTTGACATTTCGCACACTTCGGTGTGTCTGGGAATACGTGTAACGGCCATCACCACTGTGTAACAAATTACGTTTCATCAAATCTCACTGTTGGCGGTGGACTCATAGATGTGTGATAAAAATGATGAAAGACAGTAACTACATCATAATGTGGTGAAGCCCAGTGTGCAATAGAAATACCTGGATATAGTCAAGTATATGTTGGTGTCTTTGTTTGGCAATGGCCATCTCAGTATCTGTAATGGCCTCTCTCACAGCCTGCTGGGTTATCAAGGCATCCAGGTCAAGCACAGAGGACAGGCGGCAGTACAGGCTAATAAACTTCTCCTTATACGCACAGAAGTGAACTGAACATAGGGACATGGAGAGAAAAACAAGAAGCAATTCAGTCACGTTACGTCATGTCATGTTACATCATATATAATAGACAGCTACATCAGAAATCTCAGTTTAAATTGTCAGTCTCATGCTCCAAAAAAAACATCCATACTAAATTATCTTGTGAAGCCTCAAGTACTACAGTTATACATTTACCAAGAACACTGACAATTCTTTGAAAAGTCTTGCCTTTAATGAAAAATCACTTGAATGCATGTATTTAGATATAATCACTTTATACATGTATTTAGATATAATCTGCTCCATGGGATCATATTTCAAATATGATTGTTCAAATAACATCAACCCATCAGCCAAACAAGTGAGCATTCTAAATTACTAGCCTGGCTTTGCACATCAACAAGACTTGCTTCTTCACACAGATTCACAGGCTGATTGAAATAAAAATGATTTAGTGGTGTTTGCACAGATCTGGTTCAATTACAATATCAATTACTTGTTTAACCTTTCATCATTTGTACCCAGTCTGGGGTGGGAGGGGGTATTTGGCTAGCCGCAAAGCAGACTGCTCCCCTGCTGGCGTGTGTATTTGTGGGTCTGTGTGATTTAGTGAGGCTCTGCTGGGAGTGTGATTGGACGCAGAGGAGGGGGGGGGTGCAGGGGAGAAAGGAATCTGTGGATTTTATAAGGCCAACTGAGCTAATATTGTAGAGCTTGAAACAGAAGCCAGTGTACCGAGCTCAAACATTTGAAGAGGGAGGTTGAGGAAGCCCGAGTGGGGTGTGTAGGGATTGGTCTGGCCCGGGGCAGTACACACGGAGTCTGAGGCAGGCAGCAGCAAAAGAAAGGACACATTGTGACCCAACTCGAGCACCTCCTGTGTGTAGAGACGGAAGTGCTTAGCCTGTGGAAGAAACAGACACACAAAGGAACACACACAGTTTTCAGTTTAAGCGAAACAATGACAGTCCATTTTAGGTTAGTGGCCAACAAAAATCAGAGGCAATGTGAATTCACAAAGAGGCAGTTAAAGGATAAGTGCAATTCAGAGATATTCCATTATACATTATTGTTATTATTATTATTATTGCTATTATTATTATTATTATTATTATTATTATATATTCCAGTGATAGGAAACAATGCCAGAAAGTCAGCTTCAGATGAATACTCCACTGTTTTTTTTATTTAATTTCTATTTACCACATCTGGAGTGTATGGGTGATTATCATAGACAGGAATTTTAACACATTACTCTGTGCTGAGAAATGAAACAAAAGGATGTTTACTCAAAACTCACTGATAATGGACGTCTAAGGGCAATAAACAGTTTCGAGAAACATATGTTTTGTAGAATGCGTTCATAATTTATTTAAAAGCATTTGTTAATTAAGATCTAAATCTGCAGAATTAGTCGTTTTTCAGAGGAAAGAACTTGTGTTTATGGGTTACTCGATGTAATTGTGTGCCACAATGACAGCAAAAAAATAATAAAAACGGCGCAAAAAACTCTAATGACTTTTCACTGCATTGTTTCTCTGTGTGAAATTTAGCAAAAAATTTGTTCATGGAATATTACACATTTTGATGAAGTACAAAAACTGTGTTTATGGATGTGGTTATGGGAAATTATAGCTTGTCATATTTGTAATGAACACACCTTTGACTGCTTGTTTGGTTGGTTCAATGCAATGAGCTTTGCTAAACCTTTGCTGCTTTTGAACACATGCCAAACTGCAAGTGCCATACTCTGAGCTCTCCAGTGGCATGAATAGCATGCAGAGTGATGAATTTGGATATGGACACATACCAGCAGGCTTCCATTATAGGACTGTACTAAGTAAACAGATTTTATGTGCTTTTCTCAGTACAAGGACACACACAAATACTTTTCGCTGGTAATCACGATCATATGGTGGACAGACTTTAGATTAAAAATGCTGAAGAATTGTTATAAACTATATACATCTAGAATTGGTGACAGTTTGGGGAATTTGAGCCTTTAAGTACACAACATCTCCCAAGAATTACTCATTGGTCTAGATGCGCCAACAAGAAAATACAGGCAGAGAAAAGACATTACCAAAAAATTCCAAAAGTATGTTGTTGGAAGAGATTTTTTTATGTGCTATGTGCAGCAATAAGTAAACAATGAGACATAATCTGCTGTGCACACTACTTAATAATAAAAAATTCTTCCATTTTTTTGGTAACGACCAGAGGCTACAGCTGTTTCACCTTTTTTTCTAGGCTCAAAAGACTGAGGTCTGTGAAATTTCAGGTCAGAGTTAATCTAGGATTGAAACTAACCACTAAGAGTGAATTCTGCTTTTCAGTTCAACAAATTGGAGTAGAGTTGGGAGTTGTAGTGCAGATTACATGTGTCTCCTGTAACACCATGGCAAGAGATCAAATACTGTAAATGTTGCAACTAAATCATGGATGTTTGGCACCTATGTAGTTCATTATAGGATGTACAAACAAACAAATGTGTCATGTTGCAGTTGATAAGTGCCTTCAGTCATTCATTGTGCAACTCCCAGAAGTGATCAAATACACTATGGTTACTCATCGAAAACTTTAGAATTAGATGTTATTGAAACATATGTGCTCCTGTGGTGTGTATTGATCTTTTAACATACCAGAATAAAGGTCACCTTTTTGTGTTTAGTACCTGGTGCAGAGGTAGATTGATCTGGCGCAGCAGATTCTTAATGGTAGTCTGGAGCTCATAGAAAAGTAAAGGAGTGTTGCAGTCTGCCGCCTGATCTGCTCTTTCCACCTCCTCAGGGCCAGACAGAGTATTCAGCCATTCCCACTCGTCTCTGGGTGGGAAGACATGGCATTCAGTAAAGAGACATAGACACACGGAAAAACGCTATTGACACATCCGTCTCTGCTGCGGTGCCCACTATAGACCGTGCCACTCCACACTCCCATTACATGACGGAGGAGTTTCCAGGAGACAGTGAGCACTTAAGGAGCCACACCAGTTCCTGATATGCACAGCAAAGGCTCAGAGAGGGAGTAAAATGCCACCAACCACTAGACACCCCATTATTTTCAGTCTGAAAGTTCTTAGACAAAATGTGGGAAAGTTCCATTCGTGCCACCCTCACACTGAGCAGGATGCTTTACAGAATTTATAGAAAAGCTGTGTGAGAACATGTGGATGCCTAGAGGGTAAAGGCAGCTCGTTCTTATAATCTCTAACATACAAGGCATTTAACAGTGAGAATAGTACCACTTGGCATCAAAGAGGTGGGAATGTCTGACATTTGAGAAAAGAAAAATACCCTGCCGCTGCTTCTTTGCTCATCTAACGTTTGTGTCTCATCAGCACAGCTAGAGGCTGATAAGCCACAGATGGTGCAATAAGGAGCATTTTGGTGTAGCTCATAATGATAAATAAGTGTCTTGGGGCTAAGCTGGTGGAAAAAAAAAGAGAATTTCTTTGCTCCAGAGATTTTCCTCGAGCCATGAGTGGGCATCATCCTGTGTGAGCCTCCCGCTAGCTTCCACACTCCGGCCCCATAGTAAATTTAGTTTTACTACCACACTGAGCGGCAGGATAATGCTCTCCCTGTCTGGACCTACCTACCGGGGTCAACAACATGACCTGAGATGAAAATAAATAAATAGCTCCTTTACCGAACAAAAACAAACAGGAGTTTTGTTTTGCTCATAAAAAATGACCACGTCAAGAAAGTATGTGCTCCTGCGGTGAGGGGGAGCATTCCACGACAAGCCAGTGCTTTGACATATTTCAATATTTCATCTTTACAGGCACACGCACTCCTCATTTACGCTGTGTACCAATGAGGAACCTGTTTGTCTGGTCCTGCATTATAGAACGTGTACAGCTGGACTTATTCACCAGACATACACATATCTTTCTTGGGTGTGAAAGAAATATTATACTTAATACATGACAGGGTTATTTATTAATCTGATCACAAACTATATGATTTTTTTTTTTATCTGTCTGTTCCGTTTCCAAAAAGAAATGTTTATTATGGCTTATTTTTAGTAAGAACCTTATCAACAAAACAGAAAATGTAGAATTGTGGAAACATGATGTTAATATTGTTCATTATCTTTGTATTAAATATAATCATCAATGCCATTTTATTTCATTATTTTATATCTCTTTTTCCCCCTAAATGTCTTACTTGCCAGCACTTCCAAAGGCCACACACACTACACAATCTTTGACTGAAGGCGAAGGAAGTGGCTTCTCAAATCACACTTTCTCACTGTGTATCATGTGACTTTGCCATTATTTTCTGAGTAAACAAGAAGAGAAAGAGGAGGACAGTGTGGAGGAAATATTGGCTGGGGAGATGAAGGCAGCCAGGATTGTCTGTTTTGCAAAAAGAACTGGAGGCATACAACAAAAAAGTAGTTTTCATATTGTGCCTCGCCAGGAATTGAGCTGTGTTTGATTTTATATCTGCTGTTTTCAGCAACCATGCTAAATAACTTCTTACAGCAGGCATTATTCTTGCGCTTATATTTTGCCCTTGCCGTCCCACACAAACAGATGGACGATAAACTAGACTCGGAGATCTACTGAGCATTTCATCTGATGAATCTGATTTCTCCCAGGACTCTCAGTGGTTGTTTTCTCACCTCTGTTCTTGCTACTAGTCACAGAGGGGTTCAGACTATGTGATTCATTGTTGAGAAAATTCAACATACTTGAAAAATGTGGAGCTTTGGTGAACACTGAGAAAATCATGATGCTGGTAAATTGGTGGCTGCAGTTATGTAGAATGCAGAAGGCTCAAATGGTATCCCAAAAAAAGATGATTAAACTAAATAAATGATACTTAAAAAATACTTATTCAGAATTGAGTATGAAATATGAAAGAAATATGAAGCTGACCTGGAGACGTTCCAGTTGTCCCGTATCTTGAAATGGCAAAGCATGCTGGGTGTTCGTTGTGGGACCAGCACCTTGATCTGATCCACAGAGCTGCTGAGCTTCAAGTAGCCAAGATACAGGCCTGGTGAAAGGCGGTGCTGACTTCGCCGCTGATAGGCCAGGATATCCTGTACATACAATGTAAATATCAGCTCACTCACTCATTAGTAAAAGCTAGGATTCAAATTAGCGAGTCAAGTTGTACCTGTATGGTGATGAGCAGAATGTCCAAGGCGTAGGGCTCTTCAGGGGTGGACAGAGACTTTCTCTGGCTCTGAAGTTTGGATACCTGCATCCACTTCCCACTGAAGAAGGAATAGGAGCTGTCCATCTCCCTGACTGTCACTAGCAGCACATTGCCATGCCGGTCTTTAATGGGCTCATAGTGGACGCGGCCCAGGTTGTGCGTGCCCAGAAGGTTCTGTGAGGACAGAAAGATGCACAGCTGTGATTAAAAAGCATGTACTCTAGATAAAAGCATGTACTCTAGAATATTACAATACTGGCTTAACAGTACTCTTATGTACTCATTGGGTATACAATGCTAACAAAAGAAGTGGGTACAACAGTGCAGTAAGAGTCAGCCCTTAAACATGAGTGGCTTTGGAATAAATAGCCTGAACTGTTAGGGAGCAGCAGCTTTAATTGCCTCATTTCACACAGCCTGTACACACAAACTGCACAGCCGCCTACACATGTGCACCGACCAAAAAAAAAGTTCAAAATTTCTCACTCTTCAGACTCAATTCAATTACTGTGTTGTGAGTCTAGAATTGCATTAGGCTAATTAGATGCTAGAGAGGCTAATTGTCGAGGGCTGGCAGACCTGTAGCTGGCCGGCAGCAACCAGCATCTTCTGCCTGGACTGCAGTGTGGACGAGGACGAGGCGGAAATAGTCATGCTCTGTCTGAGCCATCGGACATCCTCCCACATACAGGAAAGCTGTAAAGCACATGTAAAATTATTGGAGAATCAAATGCGTTATTAATGGAATTTAGTTTCGCTTTGACAGATTTAGAGGAGGAGTCGTATAATCATGATAAATCACTGAGCAGAATGCAATGGCACATGTTAATTTTAAAAATAGAATAAAACTTCGCTGAATATTTGTACGTGTCTGTCATTGAGCAATAATAATCCATGCTTATAAAAATACCAACAAGCGTGCCATTACTTAACTAGAGTCATTCTGCTCCTTCCATTACCCAGGCGTAGCGGTCAGCTGGAGTGTTTGTCATACCTTGGTAAACCACAGAAAGTCCTGCATTAGGGAATTGCTGTAGGAGTCCTCCACCTCCACGATGGGTATCTGATCCTCATTAGTCACCAGCAGACTGTCCTTATGATAAAACACTGCGGCTATGTAGATCCCTCTAGAGCCCAGGCGAGAGCACATAGTCGGTGCATGAGGGATTACCCCGAATGACAGAAGGCAGCAACACATGTCACCATAAGTGCTGATTTAAGCACATAAAGTATACTGACCTTTTGAGAGTTTTGACAAATTTATTGGAGGAATGAAAGAGATGTTTCAGGCTCCTAGAGACAGATTGCTTGCGACTGGGGTTCTGCAGCTTCGACGTGTCTGAGAGGACAAGGTACGTAAGGTCACAGCTCACAAACTCAAACCAGGAACAGACTGAACCGGCACTGCTGCTCCTTTTGAAAGCAAATGCATTTAACTGAACAATAAACAGAGGCATGATGTGTAAGAAGAAGGACTGCGTGGAGCGATGTTATGAAGCTTTTGTGTGCAGTTGTTACAAAAGATGAAAGCAAACGTGTCTGGAGGCCGAAACACAGACAGGATGAGGTGTGCGTGTGTTCCGTGAAACAAAAACGGGTGAAACAGAGGCGCATCGTGTGAGAGTGTGCCTCGGGGCTGCTAAATCGAGAAGGTCAGGAGGGTCATGCCACAGAAAGAAGTATTATCTACAACTTTTGAGCCGCGTATCTCCTGCTTCAAATGCAGTCCTATCAGTGGTCCTTTCAGTGATGCCTATCTTCAGACGACCCTGTTTTCATGAAATTAAGCGTCACGTAATTGCCCCCCGTGTAAACAGTGTGGCAGACTGAACAATTCAGGAGGCTGAGAAGCTGTTTACAGCATGCAAGTGGCCATCAGAAAGACCCAGTCACTACAAGACTAATCACGCTAGCTCTAGTCTCGCTGTCTCCATGGGAGGGGGGCGGACAAGGGGGAACTTTCCATTTATACACCGCTATTAACCCGCATATGGACTCATGTGTAACACAAGCCCCAAAAGAGCTTCATTATGTCTATGATTTTGTTGTAATAATTAAAACAAGAGAACTGACAAGGACATTTATTTCAACGGCTTGATTTATTTGCTTTAACATAAAGGACAGAACATATACCATCCTGAGTCTCCTATGGTATGGTACTTATCCATATGTGAGACTGCAGGCTTTATGTCCAGCAAAGCTGTAATGAATTAGCACAGGGGAAGCTCACAGTAAGCACGGCTACCGCCGCCACTGTTGAACGTGCTGATAACTCAGCCGCTGAATTTGTATTTCTCGCTCTGGAGGTTAAATGACTTTGACAACTGGATTATACGACATGAGTGCACTGGCCTCCTGTGCCGCCAAACTGTCACCCCAAATAAATATAGAAATGCTTTTTCATTTATGAAAAAAAAAATAAAAAAAAAACGGATAGTTTGATTAATGACTTGGCAATCCATCTGTCTGCTGTACGCACTGTGTGTAACCATGAAGAGGTGAGTGTGAACGTGTGTAAGCCGAGAGGAGTACTGCTGCTAGCATTTCTCCATTTTCGAAGTAATTTAGTGGAGGCCAGAACAGGCTTTTTTTTCAACATATGTGAAGCTCGCAAGCTCATCCATAACGGCCAGTGCAAGACTTTCCAGGCGCCTGCTCGCAGTAGCAGCTTACAGCTGAGGAGGCGTGTGTGTGTGTGTGTGTGCATGTGTGTGTGTGTGTGGGTGTCACTGTGTCTCATGTGGAACACAGAGAGCTGTGTGTAATGCACACACCCCTCGTTCTGTGAGCACCCTCTCAGCTCCGCATATACACATCATAAATTAAGATAACCTCCCCTTAAATGAGCAGCATTTTTTTTGCCGTGGTTTTTATAGTGGTGGCATTGTACCAGAGCTGATTAATTTTGCAGATTTATTTTCAAACACCATCTCTCCAAAAATAAACTGAGTAAATACAGCAACGTCTTCCAGCATGTGTGCTTGCGAGCACAGAACACACACCCGCACACACGCACACACACACACACAGCTCAGTGAGACAAACAGACATGAGAGAGTACTATGTCTCGAGCACTCAAAATCAGACAACTCTAAAAGCTTAATTCTACTTGAAGCGTGAACGTAAGAGGGGGTTTTCTGTCAGACGTAGTGGGAGGCGATTTTCTGTTTTTCTACATTTTAGTGCAAATCCTTAAACATCACGAATCGCGATGGGGGGAAAAACACTTACCATAAACAACTCTCAAATAGACTTTTTCTTCTAGAATCAATTATCCAGTATAATGTTGTTTGAGACTCTGGCAGCCATCCCCCCTGACATCATTGACTCATGTGTTGACTCATAAACAGATGAGTGATGCAGACTTTTTTTTTTTTTCTCACTCTCCCCCCCACCAGTGGCAGCCCACATAGCTGCCTAATGAAGTTGGTGTTTGTGAGCTCTGAGCTACTGTCAGCACAGTGAACAACACTCCTCTATGCCCTTCTTGACGACTTCTGGATTAGGGAGTGGGCGACTGGCCAAAGCTGGCACTGCGCTTCTCACGTATAGACAGCATCCAGCCTCCCTAATCTGGAAAGGTGTCTGCGCTCTGATTTACAAAGCTACAGTATGCAAGCCTAGCCGCATAAACGCATGCAAACCAAAATGGATAAATGCATTAAAAGATTATTTATGTACACAATCTCCTGAACTCTCTTCTTGTCTCCCCCGGCAGGTCTGCTCGAAGGCTGAGAGAGCACATTCACACTACTCGGGATGCCTAAAGCGCAGAGTGAAAACATTTTTAGCACGCTTCATTTTTCCACTTTAATACCGAGTTAATCTACCGAAAGAAGTGGGGCTTAAAGAGAAACGAGAGGAAGACGAGGAGACAGAGAGCGGCCCTTGTTAGTGTGCAGAGAGAACTCCGAAAAAAGAGAGCGAGAGTCTTATGAGGGTTATAAAGAAGAGATGAAAAACACAATAAAAAAGAAGAAAGGAATGGTGGAGAGCAACAAAAAGCTGGGAGAAAAACACACTTGATGAGCATGAGGTCATTTCTGCATTCACCATTTGAGCTCTTCAAACTAATGTCACTCCTCGTATAGCTGCAGTGTAATCAAAACACAACAGAGAGGACGTGTATCTGTGCAACCACAATTTTCTGGAACAGTGTGGGAGAGCAGGCATTGTAAAGCAAACTACAGCCAGCACTGGCTTATTTTCTCCTCAGTGCAAAAGACTGGCTTGAAAATATTCATCATTATGAAACAATGCAAAATCTGAGCCAAAATTTCAAAAAACTCCATTTAGAATAACTTCTGTACTTGCGGGTTACCTATACATTAATGATTTGAAATCCTGTAAGTCATATTTTGCGACTTTATTAACCTTTTATAAAATTCTGTAACCAACAAGTCTGTGGGTCTAGACTCATATCCCTTAGTAATGGTAACTACACTCCTTTTCTTATTACTTTCACACTAGTAACTGAATGATTCACTGCAGTCGCAATAAATATTACGCTAAATAAATAACTGAAACGAAGCTGAAAACTTACAGGGTTAACCAGGTTTTAATGCTAACTGAGGCTCAGATATCTAACTATTTGATAAATATAAAGAAAATCCTTATACCTCGTTTGAGCATCCTTCAAACCGGCTTGTTATATATTTTTGAAATAAAGCTTTTGGTTTTATCACCTACACTAACTTAAACTCTGACTTCTAACAAGTTAAAAGCAAAAAAAAAAAAAAAACAAAACCAAACATTATTCATAAAAAATTAGATCAATAAAATATATGCGATACTAAAGCACACACTGAGACCACACAAAAAGAGCAACTCCTGGCTCAGTCCTGAGACAGAAACACAAAACTATTAAATAATCAATACCAGCAATTATGACAAAGAAAAATAAAAGATGTTCATACACCACAGCACACACAATGTGGAGAGAGTGAGTGAGTCAGTGGAGAGAGAGAGAGAGAGAGAGAGAGAGAAGCTAGAGAACAGGAGAGAGTACAGCAAGAGCTCTGCATATGTACTATAAGCAAGAGTCTTTAGGAGAGTACTGTGTGTGTGTGTGTGTGTTTGTACCTCCACAGCTGTAGTGTTGGTGTGTGGCGCGGACTTGCTGGAGCAGTCTCTCCATGGCCTCAATGTGCCCTCTCCGTCGGGACTCTCTACCATCGCACTCCTTCCAGTCTGACACACACACACACACACACACACACACACACACACAAGTTCATATTACACCTCAGAGATTTTGTTATTCTGCCCTCTGAAAACCATCTGCCCTTAATATAAACGTAGTGTTTAAAATCCACACTACCACAAAAACGTTAAATATTCAGTCAGGAATTTATGTGTGTAATTAAAAAAAAAAGAGTTCGTTTATTTTGGGTAATATATTTCGTGTTAATCAAAAAAAATGAACAATATACAAAAAATGCAATGCAAACTGCAGATCTGATGCCTGCTTACTCAGTCATTAATACACAAATGAAGTAAAGCAAATGCAGAGACAGCATCTTGTCCACTAACACTATGAAAGGCTCTTTCTGAATTAGTACATGCAAATGAGGCACCCTGCACACAAGCCCCTGTGAATCTGTTTAAAGCCTGGCTAAAAGTGGATCATCCAAAACAAAATTAGCATAATGCCTGATTATTTGAGTAACTGGATTAAAAATATTAGGAGAAACATCTGAGCTGAAACAACACATTTGCAGAGAAACACATGGAATATATTACTGTATATACATATTATTATATACATATAAATACATACATTTTACTATCTATCTCTCTCACTAGCTATATATATATATATATATATCTGTCACTTTATACACAAGAACAATTATCATTTGTTGTATAAATGGAGAGATTGATTGGACTTGAAGTGGACTTACACCTCATGACAAATTCATGTGAACGTAACACGTCAGACCACCAAATCAGATTTGCCAAGCAATGTTTAAAACTCGACGAGCCCCTTGAGATTTGCAGCCCACATTTTAGAAACAGTACTTTATGAGACAAATGACTACGCATATGTGCAGTGCAAACAACATTAAACACTTCTTTTTTTTTTTATCATTAAGCATTAGAGATCATGTTTTCACAGAAGGTCCTGGATAAAAAACTGCAGGGATACAAAACATTCCATTTATACAGCCAAATCTTAACACTCTTCGAGTCTGGGTGAACTTTATAATGACTTGTTTGTCATCCGCTGATTCAAAGCTAGCCAGCTCTAATAGCAATGACAGATTTTTTTATTGAGTGCAGCTTTTAAAGAAGCACCTTGAGGCCAGACACGATGAATAGCAAAAGCAGTGTGAAGCATGTAAGTCGTGACAGTCATAAAATGGCATGAGGTTCTATATTCAAGGATATATAGCAACATCCTATGAAATCAGTCCTCTTTTCTCTATAATAATTATAAATGCAACAATCTAAAACTGTGTTGCATTCACGCAGACACTCTCCATCGTATCGGAGTTCATTGTGACTGTCTATGATGTCTGCACTGAGAGATATATCACAGCAATAAACAAGTATTCACTTACTGGATGGAACAGCACAAGGGGGTTGAGAGACCTGTGGTGACCCCCAGCCCTTCATGTTATAGGCAGATATCCGAACATAGTATTGCCTTCCCTGCAACACACACAAACAAACAAAATTAGTTTTCTTCAACTGCAATACATATACATTATTGAAGCTTTCTCATCAAAATCACAGAATTTGTAAATGGCTCTAGACACTGCTAATTAGATTAATTTCTATAAGCAAATTTTCACAAATTTATACCTAATTCAGTCATACCTACGTACATCCCAGCCGCTAGCTAGGTGTCTTCTATCGCATACCAGCTACAACTCCTGAAGGCTGAAGGCTAGTGCATGCTTGAGTCTTATTAATAGGAAAGAGAGGAAATGTTCACTCTGATCTGCAGATGGCTCTGACACACTTGCAGTCTCCCATAAACAGCTGTCCTGCTCGGTAGTGTTCATTATAGCAGCTGGATTTCAATTTCGATAAAAAATAAATAATAGCTGAATCATATTTTAGTCATTTGAGACCATATTGAGAGCTCTCAAGTTTAAAAGATACATAATTATTTACACAGACTGTATAACAAATTATACAAGTAATTAAGTTTAATTTTCTGAGTTGACCTGACCATTATTAAAATGATTTAGGTATCTGAGGTTGCCAGGTTTTTCTTGAGCACATGTGTCTTATACAGCTTTTTTCATTAGGGTTACTTTTAAACACAAAAACACCTCATTTAAGCCTAAAATAGAAAATACAGACTGTTTAAGCAGACTGCATTTAAATTAAGCTGCATGTTGAAACTGAACAGGCCACAAAAAATGATTTTTCATACTACGGGTAATTGCTCACTCAATTTTTGTGTCTATGAAATACTAAATGGCAGTCATGAGATTGTACACTCTAAAAATTGAGGGTTGTTCCACATTACGGTAACCCTTATGTTGGATAAATATTTGTGTCAGCTTTGCTGCTACAGTATGTCACTGAATACAAAATATTGATACAGATACTGACAAGTGAGAACTGATAGTTGAGAGGCAAGGTGTCTGTAAATTCATTTATACATCTAAGAAATCGGCGGTATTTTTAACTAGAAAGGATACAGTATACACAAGGACAAGTAGTAACAGGTATACACTTTCTTTCTTTCACTTACCGTTGTAAGGCCTGTTATTGTGCATTTAAGACACTGTAGATTTTCAAGGATCAGCTCTCCAGCTAATAAAGAGAAGTCCTTCAGACAGCTCCACTCCACTGCCAGGAATCCATATAAAAGAACAGAAAACCAGTGAGAACGGATTAAAAATGGAACAAATGGAAAGTTGCATCAACAGATTCAGCAATGTGTTGAAGAGCACTATGGGTAATTGTGTATACATTTGCTAAAAAAAATATCTATACAATATAAGGAGAAAAATATCTCTTATCAGTCTGCTAGGAGTGCTGCTTTGTGTCGTTGCCACAGATTCAGGATGCCAAAGAGGGAATTCTCACCTTTATATCTGGTGACCACAGCTGAATTGATGCTGGATGGCTCCTGAAATGTGACGGTGAGAGATGTGCTGCTGCTCACAGTCAAACGCACGGCTGTCGGAGGCTCTGGAACCTCTGAGAGAGCCAAATGTCAAATAAGAAACAGATTACAAAATCGTCATCCATTATATCTTATGGAAGGATTGTTCTGTTAGAAAAAATAATCAACCATGGAGTGGTGTGATGAATGAAGCGAATGGGCGTTAACAATTGAAAAGCCGATTATTTTCCAATAACTGCACATAAACCGACGTGTTTTCTCGTACGATAGCAATTTACCAAAGTTAACCTTTTTTGTACTACCTGCAATGTCATACTTGTTACTCATTTATAGTTTAAAATTGTTGAATGTCCACAAAACAAGTTTGTATCATTTGTTAAATTATAAAAGCTACAAACCATCAATCTCTCTCTCTCTCTCTCTCTCTCTCTCTCAGATCTCAAAGATCATATGATCAAAAACAGCTTGTCAGGTTAAGAAGAGACTAGAAAACCCAAAGTCCTCTGTCCTGAAGATGCCCCTGTGGTGGAAAACTTACTGAATCTTACAGTAAGTTCCTTAAAACACATCCTTACAGAAAGCTTTTACAGTTTATGCTTTTAAAGTTGTATAAATTCTAAAATCACATATTTAGACTATGTGAAAGTCCCTGTGTTACTATAAACAAGAACATATAAGAGTAAGCTCATTTTCGACGAAGCTGACACTGTTGGCTGAAACAATGTTTTAGGAAATTAATCAGTATGGAGAATTTAACAGTGGTGTGGTATTAAGTCATTTAATACTCATCAGCTCAGTTGTGTTATTTGCAGGATTTATTGTTGGGATCTATGCTCAGGAAAACATGCAAACTGATCTCTGCTATGCAAACCTTACAAAATGATCATGGATACTGTAGGTAACTCTGCAACAGGGACCCTATTTTGCTGGAAACTAAATTTCTAAAAGTAAAAAAATGCAAACGTACGACTATTGATTGTGTTTTTCTCTTAACTGATTATGGCGGCAAATAGCAAGGACATGAACTAGGCTGCCATTTTCCATTTGAAAAATAAAATGACTTTTGTCAATGGAAAAAAAATTGTTGATTCATATGCTTTCAAAAACTACAGTTCACAGTGACGTTTGTGTGCGGTATTATACAAGCTAATTTGGGAATTACCGAAAAGAACACAGGAATACCTATGCTGTATAAAAGATTATAGTCCTCTCTTCTTCCTCAGCATCTTCATCTGATCTCTTTCTATCTGCTGAGCTATTTGTAACCAAGGGCATACAGCGCTACAAACGATACCATTCTGCTCATCTGAAGCACTCTTTCCTAGTTTCCTTTGAGAACCTTTCAGCAATCTTTAAGAGGGTCTGTGCCATAGCTTGCTTGATTTGTAATAGCTGCCATGGCAGGCATTTACACGGAGAGGACCACAAAAGCAGGCTGATATAACAAGCATTCAATGTGCCATGAAAGTGTTTCATACCATCACGGTACAGAGGCCATTCAAGGGAATTAGATTGTTTCTGGATAGCAAGAGAATATGCTATTAATATGCTGTTGCACAAATATGCTATAGCCGCAATTCAAAATGAGCCAAGGCATACAAATGAAAGTACAAATATAAGGGTGGATAAAATCCTGGGTCAGTGATATTCAACAGTTTGAATCATTAGGGCTAATCATAATCCATATACCAGAGAATGTCTGGGTTTGTGTGTCACTATCCTTGTCAGGTTCTTTAAAAACATACTGTGGAGCTCTGTTATTAAAGGTTCGAGGTTTATATTCACTTGTAAAAGAGAATGCGAGTAAAGCACTCACGTGCATGCTCGAATCCAGTACGCATGCGTTTGTACAGCTTGCATCTCCACTCCCAGGCCTTGAGCTGCTTCTCCTTGTCTGACGTCTCCAGACTGAGGCTCTCTCTCATCACCTGTGTGGAGAGCTCGCTCGCTCGCCTCTGAGCTTCCTGCACCAGCGCTGAGAGATGTGCCTCACGGCTCTCTTGACTCACAACTGAAAAAGAAATGACAACTCAATCAAAGCACTGGTCTGGATTAAACTGATATAATAATCTCAGTGCATCTAACTCATCATTTATTTCACCTCTGTGTCTACTTATCATGTTTTCTTTAGGGTGTGATTTATTTTTTTTATACTTTATTTTTTACACAAGCACATACAAAAGAACAAAAACAAAAGAACAGCACCTCATCAGACAACAGTTAAACTTTTCTATGGTTGTTATAAGGTGCTGACCATTTCCAAAATCCACAATTATTCATTGTATCAACAGTTAGACACATTTGGTCTTCAGTTTATGTGTAGGGTCTGCCAAAACAAATCCCATCTAAGTTATTACTACAGAAATTATAAAATATTAAAATGAGCATATTAATGAAGCTGGAAATAGCATCACAGATGTGCTTTATAGAAAATGAATCAACAGATTCTGACCAATCAGATTTGAGAGTGCTGTGATACAGGACGAATTCCTTAGGTATCTACCTATTAGACTATGGCAAAAGGCTTTCTTTCTTACCTTCACTATTTTAACCAATGGTTTGTCTTAATCAGTTTGCAAAATTCAGCACAAAAAATGTAAAAATTCACTCACAAGGATTCGATGAGAGGTTAGGGGTTGACAATGAGGCAAGGTAATTGATGTTAGCTGTCAAAATATGAACAGAAACATCCAACTGTCTGTGTATTGTGTCAGGCAAGACAGCGATGAAGTTCTAGCACATCACTCAAAGTAAGAAGGTGCCACATCTGGAGGCTAACCAGACTAACAAATGCCAGGGCTCTGCACCTTTTCTCTACAGGAAGAGTTTTAGAAAAGAAGAATGAACCAGAACTGCATCCAAAACTGGGTCTGAATGTCACTGTCTACTGGGATCATTAGCAGAGGAGACAAATATTAATCAGCTAAAAAAAGATACGAATCCGATCCACAAGCATTACATGTTGGCTGTTGATATACTGTATAGTACATATGCACTATAAAAGAAAGGATTTTCTCCTGGCTGCAAAGAAGGGAAAAGATGACATGTCCAGGTTTATACAAGAACAATACAAAGATATTGTTTTCTTGGTATTAGGTTTAAAAAGCCTAGGAAGCTGGAGTAGAGGAACAAAATCTGTCATGATCTGGTGCTCCTGAAACAGAGAGAGTCTTTGGCTTGGCAGTGCTCCGAGTAATGCATAATACCCTGAAAGATGCACTTTGTGCAACTTTAAAACTTTAGTCTAAAACAAATCAGTGTTCATATAGAGATACGCTATAATAAGGTATATCTAATAAGATATTTTGATTTAGTTTTACATAAGATCAGGGTCAGATTATAATACTCAGAAATTCTCCGAGTGGTTTTCACAACACAATAAGAAAAAGCTCATTGAATTGAATGGTTCCACACAACGGAATTGTGTAACAGTGAACATGATGAGTTTGTATTTTTAAAGCCCCGAATAAAATTTAACCTGAATAAAATTCACATCTGAGCTGAAAATCAAACCCATAGTGTTGGTGTTGTGCAATCGATACACCGCCACAGCACTAATCAGCCACGCATGCTGTAATTGCCTAAATTTAATCCTATAGTTATATCCTATCAGTGGCAACATCCTCATGAGATTTCATTATGTATTTGGTTTACGTTAATACTACAATCGATCACTCTCACTCTACACCATTTAATCCATTAATTACTGATCCAAATTAAGTTTAGTATATGCTATGAAATCACATTTTGTTGAGAAACGTAATATTTTTATGTAAATTATAAGTATTGTATTTTCATAAATGACCACATATTCCTTTTTCCTTTTTTGTGCATAGCCACCAACTTTGAAAACACCATGCCAGACACCCATGAATTTAATGGCCGGCTTCCCAAGGACAGCCAGTTTCCTCTGAGGACAAATCCAACTTGCAGACTTTCCAGTCACTCTCATATGGGATGAACATAATCTGAATAGTTCTCAGACAGCAAGTCAGAATCTTATCCAAATACTTAAAAGCACTCTTAAAATGGGGTCAATTTGTCCCTTCATAAAAATTGCAGGAGAGGATTAAGTAAAAGTGGAAACTACTACACTACTTCAGATCGAATAAACATCTCAGATGAGTCAACAAGTCAAACAAGCCTGCAATCTACTTTCAGTGAAACAAAAATAACTAGAAAATGCTGGTAGGGCAAATCAAGTTATTAAAACATACAGAAATACATTGGATCCTGGGGTCGAGTCTAATTTAAAGTATTAAGGGCCAAATTGTTGTCCTGAGGTATCGGACAAAAACACAGCTCAGAGGACCAGAACATGATTAGCTAATCCATCATCTACAGTAAACATGCTTATTAGGAAAAAAACCCAATGTTTTATGAATCCCTAGAGTGCTGATAAAATCCTTAAAATCTTTGTCACATAGATCAGATTAAGAGACTGCATATGAAGGAGGAACAAAGCCATTATTTCTCCATTAATCACCACAATGCTGCAGGCTGTCAAAGCTGGTGTCAGTGTGGTAGTATTCAAAGTCGTTTAGGGGTGGTGAGCTAAAAAATATGGACATACTTGGCGGTAAGCTGAAACACACGGCACTGTGTTTGGCCGTATAGATTTGTCATGGTAAAATGAACGCTGCCTGGCCAGTGCTTCTCATAGACTGAATACTACTGCATGGTCTTTCAGAGCCTTAGTCATAGACCATGACAGCAAAATAAACAAATAAATACATGGCCGAAGAAACCCTCTTTCACTGTGGCTGTTCTGCTTGGCCCAAACCCCTCGAGACGAGAGCTCTCCAGGAGAAATGATAAAGTAAGTGTTGTCTTCTCTGAAAAAAAAAAAAAAAAAAGTTGCTGGGGAGAGGAGGTGGGGTAATAAAATGAACCAGCCCTACTTGGGGGTCCATGGTGCAGTGAAAAAGCCAGCAATATTAGCAGCCTTGAGGTGCAATTTCCTGTTCTATGAAGATTGACATCTGGCCACTATGTGTGGTTAATTGAACAAACTATAAATTTAAGCGGCAACTATGCCAATATTGGCTTGTCTTACACAGTTGGCATTGTCGAGAAGCAGGGATCGCCCTAAATATAGACATTATGGCAGCGCACTGAAGGCCATAAACATGCTTTAACTTCAACCTACACCTGGACCTCCAAACTTTAAGGCGTCTCACTGATTGATTTACTTGGCACTTCTGGCCTGACATAAATATAATGCAGAAAGCCCAGAAGGGGAAAATGCGGCAATGTTTATTTTCTGTTTGTTTACAAGGATCGAATTGTGCCACGGTGAAATGTTTTGAAATTTAACTGCCACCTGGGTACAATAAATCACTTAGTATAATTGCCCTGGGTTACATGCATCATTGGAAAAGTTAAACCATTAAATGACAAACCTTGTTAAGATTTTTCAGGAGGATGCTGTGCGATGTGTCCCCCTGCCACCCTAATGTCCAGACGGCAGCACAGTGCTCTCTGTCTGGTCTCAGACAACATTTGGCTTTTTCTTGCTCCCACGGATTCAAGCGCTTGCTTCTCGTGAGGCTTTTTTCCTTTCAGAGGCATAGGAGGTAAGAAACACCTGTTTCTATTGCCAACTGCTTGCGGAGATGAATATGCTATTGATTATTGGACGGCCCTGGGTGCAGAACAGAGCTGTTGCTGTCTGTCTGTACACTACATTCTGTTTATTGCTCTCTGTGTTCAATATGTGCACTTTGAGTTTCATAACCGTGAAGATTTAAAGTCGTTTCATGCACCCTTCGGATCTTTTCTGGTTTAATGAATTCTTTCACTGTAGCTTTAGTGAAGAGAAGCGAAGCAATGTTTATAACAGGTTGAATGTTTCTGTTGTCCATTGCTTATGCACTTACAAGGATCAAACCGTTCAGACTGATCAAATATCAGATTTGAACTGATTTCTTCCATCTGTTTTGAAGGCTACTGGGGAAAAAAAAAGTTCCCAGCTTGTTTTTAAATCAAGCATTGTAGTCATGATCAAAATGGTTGTGACAGACATCATCTGATTTGTCATTTTATAACACGGCTATGACTGCTTATGACAGGTGTCATGGAAAAGTTGACTTATTTGAGTGTTGAGCCGCTTGCTGCACAAGCCTCTAAAGCAAAGTGTGAGAAAACATCACACTGCCTCCCTCTATGTATACCTGTTTTCACTGTAAACGGCTTGTCACATTAGTGAGGCCTGCTTTTGGTCTCAACATTAAAAAACAACATTTTGACACAAGACAAATCTCCTCATGATGATGAATTACTGCAATAAGCCCTCAATCTCTAAATGCTTTAGTGGTTTTTATGCAACCCCGTGATCCTCACTGAAGTCTACAAATCTAGATCTAGACACTAAATCTGTTTGGGATTTTAACTCGAATTTATTTGTAATCTTAAAAACACAAAATCCACCAAAACAGAGATCAAAAATCAAAGATCTACACTGCAGAGTCTACAGTGAATCTCCAAATCTGAGCGTCTCACAGGGATCCTCCACACTCAGACATTAAATATGCTAAAACTGCAATGTGCTTAATGATTTTAGTAAATGAGCTGTGCTTAACAATCTGTAATTTTATTATTCTTGTGAAAATAGAGTAGGTAGAACACAATGGCATTTATTAGGTGAAGAAATGTCAAAGATCTCAAACATAAAGGACACTAATCGGTTTTTACTGCTAGCTCCGTAAAACAAAACAGCAAGGGATTCTTTTATGTCAGCATTTTTCATTGATGTTCAATACCACATCCATGTCAAATTCAATGTAGAAGTTGTGGAGACATCAAATGATGGACTCAAAGCTCCAGAATGCAATGCAGCTATACGATGTAGTTGCACACAGAAATATTTTGAGTACTCATACATGAGAAGGTGAGTATAGCTGGACAGACTGAGGAAGTGTTGTTGCATCACTCTCTTTTTAAGTATTAAGTAAAGGCTAATTCTCACTGGCATCACTATCAATATGGTAGTTGAATGGCATTGTGGGTAAAACAGGAAATGGTTAAGCAAAGTAAAAACAGACCAGAGGAAAGAGGTTTAAACTAAATAAATCAAATTAGAATTTCATTACAAAATAAAAATGCCACTAAAGAGCCCATGTTAATAATAAAGATTAATATCCAAGTGGTTCACGGCAGTGTATTCCTTTAAAACTATTCCACCATGTCTGATCATCAACAGGCAAAAATAAAATGTACACTGTACACATTATTTTACTGTAGGCTTATCAGCCATGCAGGAGTACTCACAATGTGGGCTCTCCCTGGCGCCTGCTTTGAGCAGCAACTTAGCTATTGGCACATTGTTGGTCATGATGGAGATGTCGAGCGGGGTCAGGCCTTCGCTGTTGGGTGTATTGAGATCCAGTTCATCCGCTGTGTACTGGAACAGAAGGATCTGTACAGCATCCAGGTCTTGCTGTTCCACAGCCTCGAACAGAGCTTCACTGCTCTGAATATTCTACAAGTACAGAGTCCGAAAGAAAGCTTAACACATCTGATATTTCCTCTATATTTATATTATAACAAAATATAGCGCAATCCACTTCCAGTGCTGTCTCATAAACATGACACCATTTTTGACCTATAGTAGTAGAAAATGGTGTCACTTACTGGCAGCAGTATCATCAATAGAGATAAACAAAGATGCGTTACGAATTAATCAAATACAGTGAGTTTGTGCTATGAGCAGACATGCATTACTCTTTTAATTAAATGTTATTATCATTAGTTCCAAATTTATGTGCACCCTTCATGAAAACAAGCAAGAAGCAACTTACAGATTTCTTATTTTACCATATTTTATATAAAAACCATATAAATCATATAAAAATGTCTATTTCAAATCAATATTTCAAATTGAATGAATAATGTACATCATTGTGTAATGTTTATTTCAGACACATTTTCTTTTCTAAAGTTGACTGCGTGATAAGTGGACATAAATGTCTGTGCATTACATAATATAGGAATTCAGTGCATTTTCATTATGTATGGGAGCTCGGTTATGGATGAATGTAAACTGAAGGTCACACTGTGAACACTTAGTAGATTGCAAAGAAACTGTTGCTATCAAATGTGTGAAAAGGCCATTTCTGGCAGCTCTGAACCTGACACTCAATAGTCAGTGACATTTGCAAATGGAGTAACATTTTAGTATTCACTTTCTATGTGCTGAGCTGCACCTACTACAAACAAACAAACAAATAAGTAAATATAACTTATAATTTAATAATAAACAAACAACAAGCAAATTCATGCTTGTTCATGTTACGTTGCTCACCGAGGCTTTGCGGATGCGATCCGAGCGGCCAAAGAAGTAAGCATCCTCAAAGGACGAGTGACTGCCCTTGAACTTTTCGGACAAGTTGCGGTAAAGGCGCTTGGCTGCACTGGGGGAGGCGGGAGCAGCCCCCTTCTTACTGTGGCTCAGCTGGAGGTTCTGCATTTGCTGGGTCATATTAACACCGAAGCTCCTAGAGGAAGGGGAAGACAAAAACACATTTTATTGGGAGCACCATTACTGGTAGACTAAAGTGTCCTGTTGACTGCAGCAAAGTGATTCAAAGCATGTAACCTATCTAATGAATTAACTGCCTTTTTCTGTTTAGTGGAAATTTTGTTTAGCCCTTAAAAAGTTCACTTTTAGTATATGCCAGTGTTTATATAAGCTTGACTGAAAAAAGTAATTGAGCTTGTAGCCATCACATTGCTTCTCATTCTTGTCACGCTTGTTCCTTAGTTCATATAATGACAAGAGTAATCTGTTTTATTTCCATTAGGAAACCATCATGTAATAGCTCAGTGTCAAAACAGTATCACATCCAGTCTTTTAACATTACCATCAGTCGCCTTCTCCCTTCAAAGGAAGTTTTTATTATATTTATATTTATATATTTATATTTGATATTATTCATCTAATTAGTTCTGAGCTTGAATATACTGTGAAATGCTATGAAACAGCCTTGTTGTATGAAATATCCCCTCTGACCTAATAAAGGAAGAACTTAATTCATCTTGCTAAAAAGAATTAAAAAAAAGACATTAAATGAAAGCCAGTATGTGTATGATTATATTAGTTCTGTAGTGAATGAGCAATGTTATGTAACATCACAGACACACAAATGCACACATACACAGACAGACAGACAGACAGACAGACACACACACACACACACACAGAGAGAGAGGAACACAAGCTTAACGAAAGGACATCATTCAAAAAAATCAAGGTTTTAAACATCATTCACAAAAAAAGGCGGCTTCACAGTTGAATGGCCTGGGAACACGCTGTCCTATGATAAAAGTGGTGTGATTATATGAGAAACTGAAGACCGTAATAATAGAGAAAAAAATCATTCTAAAACAAAATAATAAAACGCTCATCATTACGCAAATAAGAAAATGAATTGCACATCCGAGTGATTTCATCCAAACTGTCCATCGTTAAGATTGACATTTTCCCTCGAGAGCCATTGAACCACTGTGTTCTGGGTGATATTTCTCACCCAGCAGGCTATAATCCATTTAGACATGACATTACAGCAGTATGCCATTTTTCATTGCTTGTACCAAGTTTCTGTAAGAACGCCCACGCAGCGCTAATAATACACGCTCTACAGTGCAGGAGCACAGCCTCTGACACCAGCAAGTGATTTAGTGAATGCCTTGAGAGTTCTTCTTTCCTCCATGCCATGTCTGAGGCTGACTTTTTCCTATCACCCAACTTCGTTAATCAAAATCCGAAAGCCAGAAGAACACCTAGTGGGTGTCGAGTGACACCATGGATCATACCTGAGTTAGATAAGGTCAGTCAATTCAAAAAGTGTCACAGGAAACCGAAGGCAGGGAGGAGTGAGGAGGTTAGAGAGTACTCACCTGTCAAGGCTCTGTGAGCTCCCTGGAGAAACGCTGAAGAAGAGAAGCGGACGAAAGTCCTTGATCAGTGCGGCATCTCTCTGCCTTTGGTTGAGTCTCTGAGCCAGGCGGGAAATCTTACTCTCGGATCTGACAAGACAGCAAGGAGAGAAGTGCAGGTCAGCCTCTCGGATGTTCAGGCTTCAAGAAGAGCCAAGCGGCCCTGAAGACCCTGTTCCTCAAAGTCAACAGGGAACACCTGGTGGTCACTAACACTCTCCTATCCATGCGCATCTCGCCAGAGAGCTGGCTGGCTAATGCGCAGAGACAGGAGCATGGAGAGGAGAGATGGTGGGGGGAGGGAGAGTGAGCGAGAGAAAGGAAGGAAGAGGAAAAATAGAGAAAAGGAGGGAGGGGAGGAGAGGGGCATTCTGTCAGCACTAGGATGAGTAGCGCAGAGACAACAAAAGCACTCAGGCATTTACAGCAAGGTCCCACTGAGCATGCTCACAGCACGCAGTGGCAAGAGGGGGTGGTCGTGAAGAGAAGAGAACCTGTTGTTCTTCCTCTCATCACTCGTGTTCTCTGCAGTGTCACTTATCTGCAAAAACAGGCATCAAACCTCCTAAAAAGCAGTACAGTGGCTGTCACTGAAACCTGAGACAGATCCATAGGTCACTGGCACCAAATAACACACACATACATACACACACACACAAGCAGTGTGCTTTCCCCCCAAATAGATATACGACATGTACACTAATGAACTCGAACTTGAAGATGTTCAGTTCTTTACATTTAAGATAGAAATTACCGGATGATTTAGCGGGAAACTTTCGATTTGTTGCTCATCATTTTGTTATTCTACATAGTCTGTATGCTATGCTTTCAGAAAAAGAGTAAAATCTCAAACTGCTCATCATATAACACAATGCTTTTAATTCTGAATACCAAATGGCCCAAAGCGGTCTGTTTTCCAGACAGTGTACTTAGTGATCCTGTGCACAAAGCATGGGCTAATTTTTATTGTTTTCAGTGGCAACTGGAAAATTACAGGTTCTTTCCCTTTATGTGATGTTTTGAATCGTATGTGACAGTTCTGATGTGTTATAAGAGTAGAATTACAAATAAAGATCAACTAAATCAATAAACAATTATAGTGACAAAGTCAAGAGCTGAACCAAGCCTATGGGAAGAAGGTAAATGACACTCCCAATTATTTATTGCAGCATATCGCTCCATGTTCTAATGTTTCCTGGTTTTTCCAGCTCACATGGAAGCCAATGTAATATGGATAGGTTATCATTACTAGTAATCGTACTCAATTCATCCTCTGGTGCTTAAAGCCTACACACCTAATCAAGACCAGCAGTGATAATATCATAGGCAGGACCATCAGAGGACCATGTTTCATAACACCTAGAACTACTAGAGATAGAAAAAAGACCATATTTGCCAGTTAACTGATAAAGTGACATATATTCCCCCTCAGTTTTCTTATCACTTATGAAAAACATATCGACAAACATATGGACAGGAGAGCAATTATCAGTGAAACCAGATATACTCCAAGTATCACCTTCCATGACAAAATGAAAAGGAACACCATTATAACACTGAGGCATACATTCAGTCATCAGTCACACTGCTATATTTTATGTACAAAACACTTCCTGTAGAAACTTAATGACTGTTGTTCACTGTATTGTTTGCTGTACTTGCAAGCTATGACTTTGTGTTCACTAAACTGTGACCCTGCCTGGACACAACAATGAATGGGCAACAATTACTATATTAAAAACTTTGCTATAAACGTTTTATATTTTAAGGTTCGTATTTAAGGTATTTTGTTTCATGAATTTTTGAGAATTTTATTATGAGAATTATGAGAATTGAGAATTTTATTATGAGGATGAATATATTTCCTAAAAGAATCCTCAATAACGCAGTACCTGAATTTTGCCAAAAGTCAGCTACAAGTAGAATCATGTGTGCTGACAGAGGATGAGGTCGTAACTGCTATATACACCATCTGCCAGATCACCATTTGTAAAATATTGTGGTGGCTCCTCAATGTGTTGGACTTGTTTTGCCACTAGTGTTAAGAAAACTGATGATACATTTCCATTAAGTAGCAGTATATTTTCTCCCGAACTTGAGTGAGTCTGCAAGGACGTCAACACACGTATGATATCAGACAATAAAAAAGACATCATCAACATCATCTACCCTTCTACGACTTTGTTACAGATTGCACGAATTGTTATTTCCTTAGAATAAACACTTGTTTAAAATGATGTTCAAGAACATGAAACACAAATAAATTAAGGAGGATAATCACAGAGCAACTCTGCAGCTTCTGCAGGCTTTTTAATACCAAGATAAGTGACAGCTTTTCATTCTTTTTTTTTTTTATCTTAACGCAAACCGTGTCACATTGTTTTTAAACACAGCAGTCCTCTGGCTCTCAACCAGTCAGTCCAAAACCTTATCTTTATGTGTCCTAGTCGAGCAGATGAACCATAACATGTCAAGATCCGCATGCACATTCTAATGATATTGTTCATTTGCATAATTATATTCAGCAACTGCTAATTCATTCAGTCTAGCTATATGCTTCATTTTCTGGTCAGACTGGCATGTGCTTCATGACAACAATACAGTTTACTCAGTAGGATCGAAGCGAAAGCAAAAAAATATGCAAAATGAATATCTTGGATCAATCAAGAATGATGCAGAGATGCAAGATGCAGGCAAAAATTTTAATGAGAACATCAAACATAGCGAACAAGCTTCATTTAATGGTGAAGAGCAATGGTGAACATTGAAGAGGCTGGACTCTGATGACATGGGGGGATAGCCTTTTCACTCAGAAACAATACGTCTATCATTTAAATATAATTTTTCAAGCATGAGGTCCATGAAAAAAAGAACAAAGCTGTTTCCATAGCGGCAGCTTTAAAAGCATCTTTGCTTGTGGATACTCACAAGGCACAAGCGTAATGAACTGTGACACTGATAGCTCTGTGAGAAGGCCATATCACCAGGGTCTATATTCATTATCTCTCCTACCAGTGGATGTGCTTGTCAGACGTTTATACAGGAAACGAATGCAGGACAACTACAGTTTCTTAGAATGACAAGTGCAGCACACTACAACAAATACAAAGAATTAATGCATCCAGAGAGCAGAATTACAGGAAACCAAGTAAACCAACTGCACCTGTTAAATGAGACTGAAATTGACCATGGCACTAGCATGTGAATAAATACATTATATATTTATTAAAGTATATAGCTAACATTAAATATGTCTTTCTGAAATACAAAATGTACAATTGGGCAGTATATACTGTATTAATTTAGAATATTAGCCACTATTCCTAATCAGTAAATGGTGGATCAGGCAATGTTAGTGTCTAAACACAGTTCTTAGTTTGGTGCATTTCTGCTCTATGCAAAGCTAAATATTGTAGTCCCAAGGCATGCACATAAGCACACAAGCTACTATTTCTAACATCTAGGATTTTGATAAGAGGGAGGTAAAAAGACAGAACATGACAGATGATGGATAGAATATAATATATGACGTGTACACTATGTTATATGACACAGTGTAGATAGTAACTACAGCAATGTCAGTAGTAATCCAGTTGAACTAAAAAACACATTTTGGACAATTATAGTGGTTCATATGCTTTATTTTTGTTGTGAGAACTTGTTTTTACTCTACAGGCATTTTCCTCTAGGTCTAATCTCATAACTATTTTGTTTTACAGTAACAACATATTTAAAGTACATATAAAGGTATTTATTTGAAATAGTATCACAAAACCTTGTGGATTTAAAATCTCTTTACCGCTTTATACATTCAAAGCCTTAATCTTAAGCCACAATTTAACAGGCAACAAAATGACAATTTATAACCTCAAGCACCCCCGTTAATCTATGAAACTGCTGCACATATATTACTAAAAAAAATATCAAGCCCCTTGAATCCAATGTAAAATAAGGCTACAATGTCAACCATTTAGAAAAGTATCTCTGCATTGTGATTTACTTTTTCAGTGTTTTAGGTTTTGCTTTTATTTTATTTTACTTTATTCATTCATGAACTTATTATAAACCTTGAGTGTTTTTAAAACTACCTGAAACCAGCTATGTACACAGTGCTGTGTGGTGCAGCGATATCAGATTTCATTCTGGTATAAAACTCTACCCAGCAATAGAAGCCTGTGCATTCCAAAGTAATGTTTTTAAAAAACCTATGGAAAAAATCACCAGTCTAAAATGGCACAGCCCATAACAATAAAACCTTCAGGTATATGAGACTGCCATCTTTGACACCCACTAAAAACCTGAGCAACTATATTTTCAAGGACAGCAGTACAACAGCTAACTTCAGCTCCAGGTGCAGTTTCCAGCCCAGTGCAAAGACTCACTCACACCTAGCAACAATTTTTGAGTTAGTTTACCTGCATAACATGTCTCTAGAGAATTAGAAGAAACTAGAGTTTCTTGCCCTTCTTACCCCTGTTTGCCAGTGCCTGCTGCTGAAAAACGTCCCCACAACATAATGCTGCCATCACCATGCTTCACCGGAAGGATGGTATTCTCAGGGTGATGAGCACTGGGTTTCAGCTAAATGTAACACTCTGTGCCAAGGCCAGAAAGTTCAGTTTTAGGCTCATCAGATTAAAAATGAACATTTGTTCTTATATTTGCTGAGTATCCATACATCCATATCCAAAATATCCAACATTCCTTTAGGCAAACTGTAAACATATTTACTTTTTACAGTAATGGCTCTCTTCTCAGCAAACTTTAATAATGCCGAGCTTTGATGAGTGTCTGTCCTACAGTTGTCCTGTAATCAGTTTTTACCATTTGAGCTGTGGATCTCCAGCTCCTTCAAAATTACTTTTTTTCCTCTTGATTGCTTCCCTAAATATTGTTTCCTTTATTGACTACTGGTGGACATCTCGACAGCTCTTGAGGCTGTGGTTGTGTCATATTCATTCAATTTTTGCAAGAAAAGGTGTATATATACAGTGGAAATTCATTCTGGAGGCGAGTTCCTAAATTTGTATTGCGAAACGAATTTTCCCATAAGAAATAATGTAAATGCAGATAATCCATTCCAGCCACCATTGGTAATATTACCAATATGAAGCGTATGTAAACCGTATGGCTGCAATGAACTGACCCAAGCCAAGAATTCCATATCAAGGGTCCTCACAGGAAGTTGTGCCACCAAGCTTGGGCTAAAAATAGAACAGACAACCCACAGCAACAATTGGTCTCCAATTTTTCCATATTTACAATTTTGCAAACTATCCTGTTTTTCCCCACTTTAGAAATGATGGGCTATTTTGTATGGATACAGATCATATATAAATCTTTAAACAGCAGGAGGTGTGAATGCTTAAGCAAGTCACAGTAATGGCATTACATTGTATAACAAGGAATGATGCAAATGCAAAGTTTGGAAAACCAAAACTTTTATTGCTTAGAGTGAGATATTTCCCTTCTTGGCATCTCAGCAGCCTTCTGATTTGTTCTGTTTTCTAATTCAAACTACTTCCACATACCGACTCACATTTTCTACAAATGATTTCACGCTGATAAAGTGTCAACAAATGCAATCAAGGAAAACAAAAATGGTAATTCACTTTGCTTCCAGCTGCCTAAACTTAGTTTCTGAGTGGAAAGGTTCCCCTCTGCAACACACCTTTGTACGGCACACTGTGCTGAAATGAAAGCCGAGGAACTTGATTATGTGTTCCTGAGGCTTAAATGCAGCTTGCATTGAGTTGATCTCCATGGCAACACCACTAGTGCCATATTTCTTAAAGGCTATCAGGGGCTCGTCTAGCTGCAGGCACTGCGATCTGTCACGATGGGGGAAAAGTGTTCAAAGCTGCTCGCCTCTGCAGTGCCATTAAACCTGCATCTGCAAACAGGCTTTTGCTAAAAACCAACACACACACAGACAAATAACTACTTGGACAGGGTACCAAAAGCCAGGCCAAAATCACATCCTCCATAGATGGCACTGCCTGAGCATTCCTATGGGGACCACAACTGTAACTTGCAAAAAAAATAAATTCATAAATTCATAAAAATCTGAATGATGGAATGTCTCAGAATAGTGTCCGGTATTCAAACAGAGGGTTTGTTCACAGCTGTGACACATCTCTCTGACATTAAAATACTAGCATCAGCCAAGGTCATCTGATAACTGCCTCCTGTTTCCTCATATGACTTCTGTAAAAAATTTCACCCGAACATAGACCAGTGCCTGCAGCTGACCTGAAGGGGGTATGTGTCGGAATTCAACCATTAAAAAAGCTCCATTTCAGCTTCTCCCAAATTATATACTACTTTATTTAACCTATTCTATATTCTTTTCATTCTTCTCTTGGTCATGACCAGCAGTCACAGTGCAGAAAACCTGCATTCACCAGTTACAACGTTTCTAAGCACAGGCAATCATGATACACTACTGAAGGCATTATTAAGCATAGCAAGCAAAGTTTCAAGGCTTCACACATGTATGCAGACACACAGCACATCTTTTTTAATAAAATGCATTTAATTTTAGGCTACGCCCACGTTGCATAACATGCACATAATTTCATGCAAAGTCAAAGCTTAAATAAAGACTCCATTCAGGGGGAAATGTCAGAATGATAGATTTTTGGCTTTCATCTGATTATGGACTGCTATGGATGACAGAATAAAGTTATATAACATACGTATTGAATATCCTTGGGTCTAGTATCTTAATATAGCATGTTGGAAAGTTGGAGCTTACTATCTATCTATCTATCTATCTATCTATCTATCTATCTATCTATCTATCTATCTATCTATCTATCCATCCATCCATCCATCCATCCATCCATCCATCCATCCATCTATCTATCTATCTATCCTCTAACAAGCCTTTAGTAACAAGCCTTTAAAGTTAAAGATCACTTCCAGAACAAAAATCTACACATAATTTACTCACCACCTTGTCATCCAAGATGTTCATGTCTTTCTTGCTTCAGTCGTAAAGGAATTATGTTTTTTGAGGAAAACATTTCAGGATTTTTCTCAATATAGTGGACTTAAATGGTGCCCGTGAGTTTTAAACTTCCAAAATGCAGTTTAAATGCAGCTTCAAGGCGCTCTAAACGATCCCAGCCGAGGAAGAAGGGTCTTATGTAGCGAAACGATCGTCATTTTCTAAGAAAAATAAAATATTGTATACTTTATCCAAAAAAGCCCCTCTAGCCCTAGCTCTGGGGTGCGCATCCGGAATGCTACGTACTACGTGATCACGTCGGAAGGTCATGCGTGACGTAGGCGGAACTACAGTGTGGAGAAGGAGGACCGCTCCGAAGTTGTTGCGTGTGGAATGACACACAGTTAAACAAAGTTAAACAAACAAAAATGACACAAAGACATAGAACTTTGTGTCATTCCACAAGAAAGTAAATTATTTGTAAATTGTTCTGGAAGTGAATTTCTCCTTTAAGAATGGCTTGTCAAGGTTGTCATGTACAGGAAACATGGCAAGCACATCACACAAAACACTGTTGTCAAACTAAGAGTAAAAGTTGGGAGACAACTCTATGTGTGTTTACATTTCCCATATGTATTGATACTCTGCATTTTGCTTAAATCTAAAGCCCACACAAAAACCCATTCAAACAATATGCTATGTTTTTATGCTTTCTTTAACAAATACAGTCAGCAGTTTCAAGCATACTGTATCAGTGCTGATTTAATCAAATGCAATGCATTGATATTTAGAACAACATTCGCTAGCAATATCCTTCCATCACAATTTTTTTTTTAAATAATGTTTTGTTCAGACATTTTTTGAACCAGTGCTTAACCTACTAAGAAAAAAAAGAAAGAAAGAAAGGGTTAGGGGTTAGAAAGAAGAAAAATCACAAGCACCCAGCAGCAGGGCCCCTTTTTTGTGCCTCCCAGACTAATGCCCTTGTTGACTTCTGCTAGCCATCCTCCTCTAGACAGGGCTGCAGTTCTTTCCATATTTAAAATAATGGTTTTAATAGTGCTTAATTTTAAACCCGACCCTCACTGATAGTCTTCCAGAACTTTGGCCTAGATTTGCTTCGATAGCTCCTTGCTCTTCTGTAACAAACTCTGGGGCCTCCCAAAAGCAGGTGTACTTAGAGTGAGATAACATGACACTTTGCAGGCAGGCCAACTCCATTCAACTAATGATGCAACTTCTGACAAATTTACAATTTTGAACATTTCCTATACATACTTGTATAGGAAAATACAAGTCTATTCATTTCGTGGACTATTTTATATAGATTTGTGACATTTTCATAATCCCAATAAAGTCCATTTCAGTTCCAGAATGTAACCAGCGCAACGTTCAAAGGAAGTGAATAATTGTACAAGGCACTGTATGAATTCTTGTTTGTTTAATATTTTAAAAGATTTTTTTTTTAAGTATTGTTTACTGCTACAGCTTTGTTTCTTAAAGATTTCTAAACTCAAAGCTCAGAAGTTTTCCAGAAGCTCAGCATACAGAGATAGCCAGTGCTGCCAATTAGCTTCTAATCAGGCAATAAGTCTCTCTGTCTGGGCTCAACCTCACCTTACTGACTGTGCCATTGACTGCTAATGCTTGACCTCCCTGCCTACGCAAGATAATAGCTAACAGAGGTTCATTGATAGAAAAGAATGAACCGCTTGTGGACTGATTTCTTGCCACTAGTCCCCTGGTGCACATTGGTTAGATGACAATTGTTGTTTTAACCTTATTGATAAGATAAACATTAGAGCTGTTCCCAGTGGACATCCTTTAAATGACTCCGTTAATCAAGTTAGACATCCTTCTCTGAGGTAGAAATGGTTCCATTGTGACTTTACTAGAAATGGTTTCATTGTGTCTTTGGACAATTTTCTGTAGACACACTGAACAAAGCGGCAAAGAATATGGCAGAAACGAAAAAGCGAATCTTTATAAACATAAAAACTACTGCAAGCACAATTTCATCTTACAGCATTATCCAAATATTCAAGTTAAGTCACTTTTTCATAGGGCTTTCATTTTTTCTTTCAGTTTTGATATTAATTAACGCAGACTCACACAGACAAATATACTGTTCATAAGCGCTTTTCTTAATGGAGAAAAAAACAAAGACAAAGAAGTACAGAAAGGAAGAGATCATTTACCTTAAAACTGCAGTGTACAAATAAAATGTTTCTATATAGAACAAACGACAAGAATAAGACAGAAGAAATGGAAGAAGGAACCAGGAACAGAAAGGTGATGATGGATATTATTTTAGATGTTGTAAAACATCTAAAACTTGAAGAAGAATACAGTTGCCATATTATTAACTACATTTTCCTATATGCTAATGGGAAAAAAATCTACTACAAAGTCCACGAAACACCTATTAAATTCCAAAAAAAATTAATTAATTCTCTCGTCTCCTTTCTTTAGTCACAGGTTATGTGTTGAATAATAATATATGCAAGACCATGTCTATATTAATTCATACAGAGCTTTATACATTCATGGTAGATTTTAATTGACTACCCATATTGACAGCCTTAAAACATTTCTTACAGTCTAGTTTATTTGCCATTATTAAACACCCCATATCCTGAAACTTTCGCAACGGAATGAGCTTTATCTTTGCTCTTTCAACAAAGCTCTTTTAATAATGCATTTGGTTGTTTTCCCAAGTGATCCTCATGGGTATTACAGGGCTTTAGAGAGTAAATTAAAAACTTACTTTTTATGGGTTTCGTATCTTCCAGTTTCCCCAAGGCTCTGCAAAAGGAAAGGACAAATAATAACAGTTTGGACACCAAGGCAATTGATATTTGTAAAAGTCTCTCAGTCTCTCTCTCTCTCTCTCTCTCTCTCTCTCTCTCTATATATATATATATATATACAGCTCTGGAAAAAAATAAGAGACCACTGACCAATCTCCAAATTGACCAATCACTCTATTGAAAACCTCTGGAATGTCATCAAGAGGAAGATGGATGGTCACAAACCATCAAGCAAAGCTGAGCTGTTTTGCAAAAAGAGTGGTATAAAGATCCCCAACAGCAATGTGAGAAACTGATGGAGAGCATGGAGCCAAAACACATGCAAATCGGGGTTATTCCAGCAAATACTGATTTCTTAATGTTATTTAGCCAAAGCATTAACACAATTTGTTTACAAATTATTTGCATTTTGTTTTATTTGAGTTATTAAAGCTCTGCAAATACTACATGATCTTGGCTTATGTTGATGTGTTGTCATTTCCTTTAAATATACACTCTAAATAACAATAGTTATATTTTGAATTATATTTTGTCAGCAGTTCACAAAAAATGAAACAAAACTGTTCATCTCACCAATACATGCACCTGTAAGAAAAAAAAAAACATAAGAAACGGATTATTTTGCAGTGGTCTCTTATTTTTTTTCCAGAGCTGTATATATATTTTATGTATGTACAGGACCCATCATTCTTTGTGATTAGAGTGACATCACCACATCAGCTGCAGTGCAGTGCAGCTATGCTCTGGGTAGAGTCACAAGTACAACACAATCATGTGCATTAGATTTTTCTAATTACAGTAATGCAATTGCCACTGATTCAACTTTTTAATTAATGGCATTTTAAAAACGCTTCATTTTAATAGACACTTCACAACAGTTCATCCTCGAATGTGTCTCAGTATACTTAAGAAAGGCAGCTGCACTGTTGTTATAGCAACCTTCAAATAATGATGTTAGGAAAATTCCCTTCCTTGTGGATCAGCCGTAAACTCTTATGTAAAGTCGTTGCCGCATGTTGCACCCATCATATGAGTTAGACAAAGATTTGGGTTTTGATGGATGTATCCTTGTATCTGTCTAGCCAAAAATATGCTTAAGGAAACGTTCATTTAAATCTGATGGTTGCAAAAGCCATACATAAATATGTGGACTCACACTTTTAGTGCAAACATCTGTGCATTTCAGAACGCTACCATTTTTCCGCATGAACAGAAATCACTGTTGAGTGAACAATAAGGGACAGCTATTGAACCAGACCAGAGTAAATACAGCACATACAGATCAATTATTTTCAGATCATAGTGCAACACATGAAGCAAACAGGTCTTACCTGCACAGCATACATTCACAAAACAAAAAATATATATATAAATGATAAAAAGCCAAGTGATAGGTCTTGCACTCAGATAGGTTCTAGGAAATGTTAAGAAGTCCTTAGGTGCTTAGATGGACTTTTGAGTCATGCATTTACGTGTACACACTCACGCACATACTACTTCTAAAAGAGCGTTTGCTAAAAGGTGAACACTGCCTGCTGAAATCTCTCATTTTATCTTGACAAGCAGACAAAAGATGTTTGACTTGCTCAAGGTTCCCTCAGATGATGTGATATATTGGAGACTGATACACAATGCTGCTCAAACTGTGCAGAAATCAGTTTCCTCTGAATGAAAACACTGACAGCCTTGCTTAGGTAGTGTACATAATGTTCTACTCTGAGCTTTATAATGTCTAGAGCTTAATTATTTTTATTTACCAAATGTGAGCACCAATTTTCTCGGGCCCTATTAAGGGCGTTATATTTTTGGTCAAGACTTTATGAGTACAGCTAAGGACAATGCATTCTACTGACAGCTAAAAAAAAAACCCAAATCATATGTGTAGAATAAAGTTACCTATTTGTACCAGTGTTTTTTATTTTATACATGTTAATTATAATTTCAATAATTGTAACATTCTTAATTTATTATAATTTACACTGCAATCCGAAACCATCTCATGATTATACATTCAAAACGAATGAAATGAAACACTGAATGATGTTTAAATCTGTACAGGAAGATACACCAAGCTGAGCAGCCGCTTTCTGAGGCTTTGCAGTGTGTAATAGACACTGTAGCTTCTGGCATCTTTGAGATTTCACTTAAATGTCACAGTGAGGATGCTGTTGTCTGGAACATGGCAGAGCGTTGAACTTGTCTGTGAATCTTCTTTTATGTCTGTAGACCCCTTCACCAAACACAACGCTTCTAGGAAAACAGCTGTCCATCCCCATAGGACTGCTCGGTAATTGCTTTAGTCAGGAAAGCCTCCTGTACAACGAGTGTCATTCCAAGTATAGCACTTTTAACACTTATGTTCTATATTTATATCAATATCACTTTTATACATAGTAAACTGCAGTTTGCAGATTCTTCACTCCATCCACTGTCTGTACTGCTTAACTACATGTAGCCTATTCCAGGGATTTCAGGGCACAAGGTGGTGGAGACCCTGTATGGGGTGATGCACATCGCAGGGCACAATCGCACACACACACTCACACTCTTGTGCAAAGTCCACTTCAGGTCATTCCACAGGTTTTCATTAGGATTTAGATCTGGGCTCTGACTGGGCCATGGAAAGCCAATTCTTTGTTGACTTGAATTTGTGCTCTGGGCAATGGAAGGTGGGTTTATTTTTTCTGTTTAACAGAGGCCTGCAGGTTTTGTGCCACAATAGATTGGTATTTGGAGTTATCCATGAATCCGACTACTAGAGCCCCAGTCCCAGGAGAAGAGAAGCAGTCCAACAGAATGATGCTTCCACCACCATGCTTCACTGTGGTTATGGTGCTCTTTGCATGATATTCTTCAGATGCTCTTTGTTTATTTTTTTTTATTTTCAAACATATCTTTTGTAAAATGGTTCAAAAAATTCTTCTGATGTTACCATTTGATTTGATAGACATTACAAAGAGTGACTCTGTGCTCAATAAAAAATGAAACTTTATAAAGTCCTTGTCTCAAAATATCACGAGACTGACTTATTTCATGTGTTATTTTAGTTGTTCTTTCACATGAATGGAGCAAATAAGTACATGCTTTGTAAGCGCTCTGTAGACCATGGCTTCACGAGTGAGACGAAATCAAGAAATACAGAAATAAATTATCTTTATATGGGATTCATTTACTTCAGTGGATGATGAATACTTCTGAATAAGGTGAATGGGATTCATTCATTCTGAACACAGTCACATGCTCCATTTGAAAAGGGTGTGCAAACTTAGTTTTACTCTTTGTCTTTTTTCTCATAGACCTTTTCCATTTCTCCTATTTGGTTGTTATCTATATCAAGAGCTAAGATCTAAGATCTAGTTTCATCATTTCATCATAAAATGCTGCAGTCTTAAAAGTGGTGTGTAGATTGTTTATATCCACTGTATAGGGCATGTCTATAGGGATATATTTTCCAATCCAAACCAATCCATAATTTATTGACTGACACAAAGCTGTTTCATTGAAACCAGGTCTTAAAGACTGTCACCTACACAACTTCGATGTTTTGCATAACCTGCAGAGAGTTACCATCACATCAATAGTAGATATCTTCAGATAAATCGATTAAAAGGGGAAAAAAATATGATGGGTGAATCCCTAACAACAGTAACTAGAGTAAGGAAGATAATATTTTTATTTGCAGTGGCTAAATGAGCATGACTAAATGTCTGCAGGAATATTGTTCCAACACCTCCTAATTTATTTTTGCTCATATTTGATGTTCATTAAATGATCCTGCTTCAGCTTTAATAACATTTGAGGTGCCCTTTCATAAGATTACATAAGGTATATTTCCCCTATGTCTTCATGTGATGTCTAACAAGCGTGACTCCAGGGTAATTCTGGAGGAAACTGCATGAAGGATTTATGAGTTCTTGTTAAGTCCTTTATACAGAGGCCTGCATAATTACTGGCTCCCTTCACGAAAAAGAACAATCATTATTTTAACACGTCATAGGTGATATTTTGAGACAAGTACTTTGAATAGCAATATAATGATAATTCAGTGAAAAAAAAACATGATGTCTAACAAATTCAGGGGCACCTGTAGGAGGATCTTGGTTAACTCTGCCGTGCAAAACACTTTGAGCTTTGTTATATTCCTGGATCTGCTCATACAGGTCTGTTTCTCTCTTAAGTTCAGACAACAAGGTTTCAGTAGTGCTCAACTCTGGAGTCTGAGCTCATCTTTCCCAAACGCTACTTTTGTGTTTTGTGTAATGGTGTGTATGAGCAAAAGGATTGGATTTAGTCTCATTTCACCACAACACACAATGACAACCGTAGTTGCGTATAATGACACTTGGTGAAGTTTGCTTTGTTGAAGTTGTTGCATTTTATAAGAAGCTTTCAGGAAGGGTTTCTTCCTTGCAAAGCTTAGAAACAGCTGTACTTCATTATGAAAGTGACATTTAACGGTTGATTCTGAAACTTGAAAACCACACGCAGCAATTAAACTCCACATTTTTTTCCTTTCTTCACCATCCTCCTCACTATGTGAGGGAATAATGTGCTCACTGGTCCAATTCCACACAAATTTCTAACTAAACAAGTGAAGCCTTTTGTTATGGTCCTAATTGTGCTTAATGGCATTTTAGCTGCTTATGCATTATCCATTGCCTGAGTTTGCATGTCAGGTTTTCCAAAGGTTTTCCAAAGGTAACAGATTTTACTTGTACTTAACATCGTGCTTAATATTTTCTGGGTTCCTGGTTGCTGGGTTCTTGGTTGTGGTTTAAAATCAAATGTCCCTGGAGACATATGGAGTGTGGCTGTAGGAACTTGTATTCATCCAGCCACAAGAGCATTAGTGAAGTCAGGCACAAGCGAGATGGCTTTGGGGGCAGTCAGTGTATCCCAGTGGTGTTCGGGTGGTTGAGGAGTTGTTCAAATGGTTTGTTAAAAATTACGTTAGATATAGTAAGAATGGTTATTGCGAGAATGGAGTTGCGAATGAGAACATTTTATATAAGTCATTGGTTGCATCTTGAAGTGTGCAAGCATCTACAAATACAATATAAACTAAAGCAAAACACTACATTCACCTCCCGTAACAACAGGTATTTTTACGCCTACACTTTCCCTTCATACAACGGCAGTTAGGTCAGACTCAGCCACAGCTGTGCACACTGAGGCTTGATAATAAATGGCATAAGCAAACACTCACAATGAAGGCTCACATGCTGCCTGAGACAAAGTTAAAGGATTCACCGTACTGAAATATCTGCTCTTCATAACACACATTTGGGATTAGGGGGCTCCTAAGTAAATTAGTGTCCCCATTTCCCCTCATAAACATGTCATGTAAAATCCTCAGCAATCCCTCCTTTCACATCACAGCCTAGAGTCTTCTGCAGTTCCACAATAACAGTTCCTTTCAGTATAAAAAAAAGTTAACAGAACTCACTTGCTCACTATTAAAAACAAACACAACTACATCATCACCATATCTGTGGATGCATATAATATAATTCATGTTTGATTCTGATATAAAGACAGAATGCTACTGCTTGCTTAAATGAGGCTACTGCATCTTGATCCTGTCTTATCAGCTTAACTGATCATATTCATAGTACAAGGCTGGGATTAAGTCAAATCAGTGAAGCCTGGCTGAACTAAACTGAACTGAAATAACCTCATTCCACAGATTAGGCTACGGCCAGCTTCGAGCCGACTGCCGAGACAGTCCAGGGCTCCTAGAACTTCTCACTTCACTGTGCTAATTTAAACAAGGGTTTTATTTTTCTATTTGTCAGTGGGCTAAACTGTAGCATGGTTGTTAAACCTCTCCCAGACCTAATTAAGAGAGCAATGCTAGCATTCATAGGTGAGCTCGCACTGCTGGACCAGGAGGAGGTGGGGGGCTGCGTTGATGCCTCTGGCAGCACGGCCTGGCAGCTTCCAGCCTGTATGGCTGCAATATTAAGTGACTGCTGAAATTCATAGCTTGCATAGCTGTTTTATAAGTGTAGGCGACAACCTGATTGTATACGGAGCAATCAAGAGATTTCATTGCAGTGCAACACATTAGCAAATTGTCATAATTAATCAGGGTGTTGTCATACCGATAGCCCCTAAGCTTGTGTTGTGGATTTTCTTTCTTTAAACATGCCATTAAACATTGCGGAGTTCACGCAGGTGTCAACACCCATTTATACTGGTGTAGACTGGTGTGATCGTTCAGTGATGACAGTCTCAAAACAATAACATCAAAAGTAGATCTTGCAAATTTGCAATATTGCTTTCCCAGTAGGAATAGTGCTGTGAAAAACATTTAACTCCTGCTGTGAGAAGCAATAAAGATCACGGTGCATAAGCAGGCTGTGCCTGATGGGATGTTCAAATGTTAATGGATACATTTCTCTTGTATAAAGGCCACTGTTTAAAAATACATGGAGCAAAAAGAAAGAATAACTCTAGGCTTAGTATTAAAGCTTAAAAAAAGGCAGATATTAATACAGTCTCAGCCTTAAGTAAGGTCTCTATAGAGTTCAGAGCTTAGTAATATGCTCTGCCTGAGGCTTTATATTCTTTTTAATGTACTGAAAATTTTCACAGACATGAAAAGTGTGTCTGAAAGGAAAAACTGTCATAATCTCTTTCTCATTACTCCGACTGTTAAGATGCATTGGTGCAACGTGGCTCTAAAATCGTGCTGTTCTTTTCTCCTGTCACCTTGGGCCAGACAAGTTTCAGCTAGTGAGCAGTGAGAGGGCAAGCTTGCCCCCTTATGGTCTTTCCAAGAAATAAATTTTACACTGAGTGTATAAACCCTCACAAATCAAACTAGTCCACATTCTCCAAAAAGCAAACACATTTAAAATGTTGCTTACAGATTAACAGCAGAGGGTTTTCACCCGCATTAGAGTTGTGAAAAAAAATCTTGGTGGCATGGTTGAGTGATTCACTACAGCTCACCTAGAAACCACCGTGGATGAAAGAGGAGAGGAGAGGAGACATTAGAGAGGAGACATTGGAGTGGAGAGGAGAGGAGACATTAGAGAGGAGACATTGGAGTGGAGAGGAGAGGAGAGGTGAGGAGACATTAGAGAGGAGACATTGGAGAGGAGAGGAGAGGAGAGGAGAGGAGACATTAGAGAGGAGACATTGGAGTGGAGAGGAGAGGAGACATTAGAGAGGAGAGGAGAGGAGAGGAGAGGAGAGGAGACATTAGAGAGGAGACATTGGAGTGGAGAGGAGAGGAGAGGTGAGGAGACATTAGAGAGGAGACATTGGAGAGGAGAGGAGAGGAGAGGAGAGGAGAGGAGAGAAGACTTTAGAGAGGAGAGGAGAGGAGAGGAGAGGAGAGGAGAGGAGAGGAGAGGAGACATTAGAGAGGAGACATTGGAGTGGAGAGGAGAGGAGACATTAGAGAGGAGACATTGGAGTGGAGAGGAGAGGAGAGGAGACATTAGAGAGGAGACATTGGAGTGGAGAGGAGAGGAGAGGAGAGGAGACATTAGAGAGGAGACATTGGAGTGGAGAGGAGAGGAGAGGAGAGGAGACATTAGAGAGGAGACATTGGAGTGGAGAGGAGAGGAGTGGAGAGGAGAGGAGAGGAGAGGAGAGGAGACATTAGAGAGGAGACATTGGAGTGGAGAGGAGACATTAGAGAGGAGACACTGGAGTGGAGAGGAGAGGAGAGGAGACATTAGAGAGGAGACATTGGAGTGGAGAGGAGAGGAGAGGAGAGGAGAGGAGACATTAGAGAGGAGACATTGGAGTGGAGAGGAGAGGAGAGGAGAGGAGAGGAGACATTAGAGAGGAGACATTGGAGTGGAGAGGAGAGGAGAGGTGAGGAGACATTAGAGAGGAGACATTGGAGTGGAGAGGAGAGGAGAGGAGAGGAGAGGAGAGGAGAGGAGTGGAGAGGAGAGGAGAGGAGAGGAGAGGAGAGGAGAGGAGAGGAGAGGAGAGGAGAGGAGAGGAGACATGGAAGAGGAGAGAACATGTGGGAAAGGAGAGGAGAAGAGAGAAGTGCCTAAAAAACCTTGGCAGGGATGCAGAGCTTGTGTTGGCTGGAGGTCAGGGCAAGGAGTAGTAGATACTCTGAGTAACCACTGCTAGTGAACATAAAGCACACTAAGTAAATTATTGGAGAAATGCAAGCTAAGACAGTGAAACAACTTGAGGAGAGAGTGACAATTCCTGAAAATCACACAGGCAGGAGCTTTGTAAATTAGTCAGTACTTTCATATCTATTAGAAAACATTACTATGCTTTGATACTATATGCTGCAGATAACTGATACTAATATGCTACAGTACGACAATGTTATACACTTATATATCAATATTATAAAAGACTGATTTTTGTCTATGTTCAGATGCTCTCTCTCTCTTTAAATATATATATATATATATGGATGAGTAGTAGAAATGAACGAGAACTATTTTAAGGTTCACGTTACAACTTATAAGCCTGCTTTTTCCAAGGTTCAGTTTCTAAATCAATAAGATTTTGTTGGCCAAAGCACATCTGCAAGTATCAGTATAATGAAACAGTTTTCTCAGAGCTGGAATGGAATAACTGGATTTCATGCTCTCTGTCTCAAACCATTCCAGTGTTTCAGTGTTTTCCTAAAGCACCTCCAGCAAAAAGCAAAAGACCATATCCAAGCTCCATAGCAACAAGGTGGACTAAGGGCAATAAATCACTGCATTGTCTATAGCACCGCATATTACCTCTGTGTATGTGGTGTCATTCACCTCAACACTTTTCTCTACAATTAGCCGTGACACTGATGTGATTGTATTCAAAACTGCCCTGAGGGCATGGCCGAACCATAACATAGACTTTACAAAAACAATAACAAGGTGCAGATATGTTAGCTTAAATAACAAATGGAGCACAGCCTAATAACTGAGGAGAGAATGGCTCTTATTGTGTCGCTCAATATCTCAATATTGCTCTCAATATTCCACAGCAGGTGAGAGCCATAACCAGGCTATTTCATTACAGGGTCTTGGAGCCCCCGCTAATAAATAATACACGGATAGACAGTCGCACAGCGTGGAGACCTTGTCGAAATACACAATTTAAATAGAATTGAAATTTCAAAGATTTTACTTTTCACAGTGGTGTTGGCCATTACAAAGGAGCTCTCCTGTGCCAATTTCCATTGACTCAATCATAAGAGGTAGGTGGAAAATGCTGGAATATCTACCACTGTGTTTTCTCCAGCCCTGCAGTTATACAGCCTGACAGCTCATCCAGAACAGTATTCAGAGAATGGCAAACAAAACTGAGGTAGTGGTCTGTGCTAGATTTACCTTTTTTTTATTCACATCACTTCTCAGAAATCCTGCTCTTTGGCAGAGGCACAGGAATGAGTCACGCCACTCTATTACGACACACTTCATGATGTAGAGTAAGAAAAGTGAAGGACATTGGCAGCATCAGGAAACTAAATATCTCGTATGACAACTGCGTAAATATGCAATTACCAAGTGTATATTTTTGGAGACTCTACAGCATTCTGATCCTACTATAAGAAAAAGTCAAGCATTGACTTACAATAAAAAGGATTTTCCAGACTAGGAAATCATGTCCAGCTGCTCTGTAAATTCTTATTCACTCTTTCGTAATATGCTCCTCTAACCAGTTGAGTGTTGCGATTTCATCGGGCCTATCTCTGGGGACATTATGCTTTCCTGAGACATGCGCTGGGTGTAAATGTCCCATTTCCATTTGCCTGTAAATTTATTCAGGCAATTATCTAATCAACCAATCATGTGGATCTGAGGAATATGAGGCTAACAGAGTGTACAGGTTCACCATAACTGGTAGACGATGATGTTCATATCTTCATCTGTCCAGTTTTGGTCAGTTGATGTGGTCTTCTGCTATTGTAGGACATCCACTCCGTGATACGTCATGCTGTGCATTCTGAGATACTTTTCTTTGTGGCGGTAAAGAGTGGTTATTTAAGATACCATAGCCTCCTTTTCAGCTTGAACCACTCAGGTCATTCCCCTGTCCTCCCTCACCAACAAGGCTTGTCCAAACTGCTGCTTAGCAGATGTTGTTGGCATCGTTCGATGTAAATTCTACTGACTGTTATGCGTGTTTATAAAATATTTGAACCAACCCAACACAAAGGGAACATCTCTGAGATCGTCTGTGTGTCACTGAAATCATATTATTTCTTATTATGCTGTATGATGTGAACATTAAACAAAGATTTTATGCACTGTGCTCACATGTGAAGAAATCACACTTAGGGCACATACACACACTCATTCACTCACACAATCACACACTACAGGCAATTTAGAGACTCCAATCAGCCTAGAAGCATGTCTTTGCACTGTGGGAGGAAACCGAAGCACCCGGAAGAAACCCACCAAGCACGGGGAGAACATGCAAACTCCACACACACAGTGAGCGGGAGCGAGACTCGAACCCAGGATGCTGGGGGTGTGAGGCGAATATGCTTATTTCCAAATTATTTTGGTAAAATTTTTTCAGGTGAGGTGTTAAAGGAGGTTTGGAAAATGGTAAAAACCCATTAATTCTCATCATTTGGTGCTGCTCAGCTACAGTGACATTGGTGATAAACTAGTCACAAAACGTTAAGGATATTTGGCTTTTGGGTGAAATTTATGGAAAATGTAAAAAGTTCACACTACAGTGATATTATATCATGAAAGTAGGGCATTTAAGTAGAAGCATGCAATGGTGATTTCCTCATCTCAAACAATTTATTGAAACAAAAGCCAACAACAGTGGTGGGTATACCACAACAAAAATGTCAATGTCTCAATAATTTGTCATGTGCCCTTGACCATCAATTACAGCTTGACAACGACGTCTCATGCTGTTCACAAGTCGACTTATTGTCTGCTGAGGCATGGCATTCTACTCTTCTTGAAGGGCGGCCCTCAGGTCATTGAGGATCTGGGGTGCAGGGTCACGAGCCTCTACACAGTGACTCAGCTGATCCCATAAGTTTTCTATGGGATTCAGGTCTGGAGAAAGTGCAGGCCACTCCATTTGAGGTACCCCAGCCTTCAGCAGCCGTTCCCTAATGATGCGACCTCGATGACCTGGAGCATTGTCGTCCATGAAGATGAAATTAGGCCTGTGTTGTTCATGCAGGGGCACAATGACTGGATTAATGATGTTATTCAGGTAGTATTGGCTTGTCACTGTACCATTCACAAGATGTAGGGCAGTTCTGTATTGAGTAGACACACCTGCCCAGACTGTAACACCACCACAACAGTGGCTGATACATAGCACTCTCCTTGACGTCTCCAACATCGTTGGCGGCCATCATTTCTGCTCAACGTGAATCGACTTTCATCAGAGAACAGCACTGTGGCCCACTGGTCCCTCGTCCAGCATAAATGCTCCCTGGCCCAACGCCTGTGCCTGGTGGTGTGGTCAGGTACCCTTGCAGGTCATCTAGCATGCAGACCACGCTGATGTAAACGGTTTCGAATGGTCTGACGTGACACTTGGGTGCCTCTCACCTCCCTTAAATGTGCCTGGAGTTGAGTGGCATTCATCATCCGGTTAGAGAACAGCAAGTTATGCAAAAAGTACTGAAACACTGAACAGTTGGATATGTGCATTCAAAAGTGTAGAAAAGGTCAAATTAAGTTCACCTGTAAAGGTTATAGTTCATTTTAGATGCATCTCCTTAGCCATATCCTTAACTTTTTGTGAGTAGTGTATGTGTTCCTGGCTAGTGACTACAAAAAGAGTACCTGTCTATGAAACCAGATGACTGAAACCACAGCTCACCCACACTTTATTGCACATTAGACACTAAAATTCTATACAAACTGGACTGTTTACAAACACTTGTTCTTAAATTACATGTTTTAGCATACATGCACAAACTATTTCAATCTCACACTGTTTTGCATTTTACACCTACAGTCTTATTACACTACTCATACTGCTGTTATTGTACATATTGTACATATTGTACATGCTGTTTTTCTACCTAACTTTCTGTGAAGTTTACATGTTTATATTCATGTTTACATCTATCTTCAGCTTATTTGCACCTTGAATATATTTGTATATTAATAGAATTCACTGTTTACACTTACTCAGATATATATCCATTCAGAAGTTCAATTTATTTTTCACTAGTTTATTTATATCTATTTATTATAAGTATACTACGGGTACCGTCAAAAATCAAAAACTGTAAGTACAATGTTAATACTGACGAGAGAAGAGACATCCTCTGTATGTCTGCACATATGGTGGTATTGACAATAAAGAAAACCTTGAACCTTGAACCTTGAACCTTGAATGACTGGAAAATAGAATGAAACTGAAATAAGCTTTAATGAAACAAGTTGACAATCATCACATCCTGACCAGTTCACTTGGAAAAAAGAAAACAAAATGCCTTTAGGCTTTAAGCACTGTCTAATAAACCTGAAAAAAGCCTTTTTCACGAGTATAATGATATGCCTGTCTCACCTTGCAGAGTTGCTTTTATCTGCATCTTTTGTGCATTTGAATGTGCACAATAACACCCATTTATTAAAGCATTATTAAAGAGGTCTACGTCTTCCAGCAATTTAAAATTCAACATAATATTAGTTGCTTTGAACGCCTAATATACTGCAGACTGAACCATACTAGAGTAACCCAATCTACTAAATATTCGCCCGTAGGCTGGGAAAAAAACATTAGCCTAGTTTTTTCTAGGAAATGGATATTATAGGTACATCTCGAATTAAGGCAAATAGATGCAGATAGGACTCATCTTCTCTAAAAGTACAGGACATTGAGGCCATTCCACAGTATTCGGCAAAGTAGTCCTCAAAGCACCGAGCACTGACTCACTAGTGTGGGAAGTCAACTGAGTGTACTGTGTTTAAGGGTAAAAATGACTAGTGTTGTTATAAAACTCCAAGTTTTAGTGGCTATGTAAGAGTAAGAGAACACCACAGAAAGTACAAAAACCCCTAAAGACAAGAAATCAATATCCTTTGACAAAGGAGTATGAGCTTATAGCTGTATTTTACACGTTTCTTGGAACATATGATATAGCGTAAATATATCAGTCATAGGAAACTGGCAGGAAATTGAATACTATCACATATTGTGTGGAGTCTGCTGTGGTGGAGTGGCTGTGTTCCAATTCATTCTGGTTACCAGAATAAGACAGACATTTACAATTGTCTCTCTTTTTCTCAAATTTATTCATTAGCCAGTCACTTCCTTTATGAAAACTTTTGCCGTTCTTAATAGAAGCCGCACACACACACACACACACACACACACACACACAAGCAGACACTTATATCCTTTCTCTCTCTTCATCTTCTTCTTCTCTCTCTCTTTCTCTCTCTCTCTCTCTCTCAGCCCTGGGTAGAGTCACTCCTACTCACGTGGATGTTCCTGAGTTTCTTCTTTCCTCTCTCCAGGCGGCTCAGCAGCGTGTCGGGCTCTGTGGGCGTCTGCTGCAGCAGGCTGTCATCCACCGACACACACTTCCTGAGTGCCACTCTGTCCCCCCACAGCTCTGCGCCAGGTTTCACAGACCTCAAAGGTTTAGGGACGCGTTTCACCTGCGATGCACCAGCCGTCTCTCCTCGCTCATATTCACGCAGCACTGAGCCTGAGAGAAGAAAACAGACACCTCAGGTGATAAGTGACACCCAGAGTAAGGAGGGGTGGGGGGGGGTGCATCAGAGAGAAGCTCGAGTGAGCATAGGAAACATCAGGAAATAGGATAATTATTACTTTCACTCATGGGGAAGCTCATAATAAACTAGCTGTCAAAACGACCACTTGACTCATTTCCTGTCTTAGTCCTGATCATTTCTAAGCCACCCTTTAATAATTCAGTCTGCATGCTGCTACTTCCTTCTGACAGTCATTTCATTCTCCTGAGCTTACACTAATAATTTTATTGCAGGGATGAAAGCATGCATCTGGTGCACAACAAACAAGTGTTTACTCCGAGACTCCGAAGTTAAAGAACAAGAAAAAGGCAGAGAATAAAGAGGCTCACACTGTTCTCCATAGCTAAGGTGGAGGTAAAAAAAAAAAAAAAAAAGCTGCAGATTTAAATAAATAAATAAATAAAAATTCATACACAAAAAAACATAACTTGTATTACAATACAACAAATAGTTTTTTTTTTGTCTTGCATTAATAAAAGCAATAGCTTTTGTTTAACTAAATTTAATTAAATACACATCAAGAAAATGAAATACAATTATATTTTCCTCATGGGGACCATTCGAATATTCCTGTCAAGTTCTGCAGCATAATATATTGACAAAAATCACACACACACACACACACACACACACACACACACTTATTGTCCTGGTGTGGATCATACACTGAAATAATAAATGAAGCAGCAAATTAAATGCTGTGCCTACTCCAAAACTGAACCCTAACCTTAAACCTCTCTTGGTTTTCAAAAAAATAGTTTTTTGTAAAACTCTCTCAGACACACACACACACACACACACAAAGTACCAGTACACCTCCGGGTGACCAGGTGTCTTGTTTCTTCTTATTCATTCCCGCCAGCTGCAAAGCTGCAGTAGATCAAGTTCATCCTTGTGACTATCTAGTCAGCTAGTACTGAGTCACTGGAAGCCTCAGAGTGTCTAATCAGCCCAGCAATTAAAACTTCATGAGAATTTTGCATGTATTGTCTTCCGGAGAGACGCTGTTATGGGAACACGAATGACCTCTGAGACAGAGCTCAGTGATGAGACAGTGCGGTAATTGAGAAAAAGAAAGCTAAAGTAAAAACTAAGCAGATTCCCTTCACAATGAAGCTCAGATGTGGCATTACCGGCATTTGTTTAGTCCACTTTTCTCCGGCTTGTGTATGAACATTCCTTTTTTTACTGCCTCTTTGTACTTTTGTTCAATGCTGGGAACTGTGCCAGTGAGGGAGGCTTGTGGTACACAGTCATAGTTTAGAGAGTATGTTTGGAGCGTCTCTCCTGTGGTTCATCGCTATGGTGACTTTGATGGCGATTGCAGGGGGAAAAGAGGCAGAGCTGTGGATCCATATCATGTGTCCCATTGTGCTGGATCAAGTTGCTTCGCTGGAGTAGGATTCCTGTTGAGTGCTAGTGTGCAGAGCTGTGTCATTATTTTCTCATTAAGAACATGCATCTTCTTGCACCATCTGGTTTGTTGGATTAACTGTAAGCTGCTCTGTATTTCTGCTTCCGACAGCAATGGCACTTCATACAACAGCTTCATATTTATTTGTTGTTATTAGTCGTGATCTCCAGTTTAATGTCTAGTTTACGTTTGTGCCACATTACTCATTCACTCTAGCCACAAAGGGTATTTCTTAACTGTTGCAAAATCATTGCAATGTTATTATCTATTTAATTACCATATGGGAGATATTATATAATTCTCTGTTGTATATTGCTGCTTAAGATTTGATTCTAAATTAATTTAACGCTACAGTGTGTAGGATTCCGTGATTATTGAGTCAGGGGACATAATATGGATATTATGATAATATGGTGTTTCTAAGCCGTGTTAGACACCCTGACCATCCTGAGATAGTAGTTCACAGTCAGTGATGTTGTACGATCTGAGGTGTGGGGTCAGATGTAATCATGCCCCAACCTATGGCTGAAAAAACATCTGTGTCCAAAATAACAGCCAACCAATCAGGTGAGAGAAAGACATTTTTCTTACTGAACAGACAGGACATGTATTTGCCCTCTAGTTCAGTGGAAAGCTAGCGAATGATAGTCTTCTGATTTATTCTCACTGCGGAGTCTCTATTGTTTCCCAGTCTCAAAAATGTATCCGCTAAAGAATTAAAGCGGATAACAATTAGTCTGGTATGTAATAGCACTTTTCTACCTTCTACTAAAGAGAGTGCAATTACAAAATGTTACACCCATTAGATTTAATGCCTTAGCTTGCTTTTTTGTTATCTATCCTTGAATCAATCGTGTTCTGACCAATAAACTCAAAATAATCACTAACAACTGACCACATGTTTACCTGTCTAAGCCATGCTCTGCCCTCAGACACATGCATTTCAAATCTTTCAGACTTAACTCTAATCCAATACATACACCAAAATACAATATAATTTACTATCAACCACATTCAAGCCTAACTAAGCCACATACTAGCTTAGAAATTACTCACTAAATGCAATAGTTATGACACATTTACTAGACTAAAGTGTTTGACTAAAACTCTCTTTGGCATACTAACACTATTTTAAATTACAATACACAGAGTGATCATATGGTGGGCATTGGTGGCTCAGTGGTTGGTTTCTCGCCTATCATGCAGAAGGCCTGGGTTCAATGCCCAAACCCTAGCCATTGGATGCAGTGACGGTCCCAAGCCCAGATAATATGGGAGGGTTGCGTCAGGAAGGGCATCCAGCGTAAAACCTGTGCCAAGTTGTTGTGCAGACCAGTGACCAGTTGGTCCGCTGTGGTGACCCCTCACACACAGGGAGCTGCTGAAAGATCAATAACAACAACACAGAGTGATCATGTGCTTTCAAAATGAAGGTAATATAATATAATCAGGTATGGGGGACACAGGGGCTTAGTGGTTTGCATCTGACTTGCACCTTTAAAGACTGGAAGTTTCGAGTTTGTATGTTCTCCCTGAGCTTTGGGGGAAGTAGTTCTGGCTACTCCAGTTTCCTCCCCCGAGTCCAAAGACATGCGTTGTAGGCTGATTGGCATCTCAATATTGTCCAAAGTGTGTGAGTGTGTTTGCATTTGTGCCCTGTGATGGGTTGGCACCCCGTAGAGGGTGTCCTCTGCTTTGTGACCCAAGTGTCCTGGGATAGGCTCCAGGCTATCTGAAACCGTGTGCAGAAAATAGATTTATAGATGGATAGATGGATTCAGTGGTGTGTTTCTAATCAAAATAAAAATTCTTCAAAGTTTAAATGATCCATAAACCATACCATAAGTCTAAAAGGGAATTCTGCGAGGAAGCCTTTGTTCATGCTGTCTCTGTCTACTCAGTGCAGCCAAGATCAAGTAAGAACAATTCAAGCCCAAACACACTTGCATTCCTAAGTCCAAAAAAGTATTCTAATAAAGTGCATGTAATACTTCTGCGATTCGTCATCATCGTAATATTCATCGTCCAAAAGAGACCATAAAGAAGGTGGTTTTATAGCTGCCTGCCTACTCATACAATAAGCATCAGCTGATCAAATCCTGCTATTGAGTAAGCCATTAAGAGTGCTCCTCTCACTTACACCCCAGGGCTTTAGGCTGTTGTAGAAAAGCAAGCAGATGAAAAAAAATTAAAGAAAGAAATAAACAAATGTTCGTATTAAATATGTATTATGGTATGAATAATAATCCAACACATGGTGCAATAGTATCATCTAATACACATTATTATTTTGTGATGAGATACATCTAATAAGCAATTTACACACATAAAAAAAGAGCAAACCCCAAAAGCTCATAATCTCAAAACACAACACAGTTTGTAAAGTATGAGACTAAATAAAAGTACTCATCGGAAAAGACTGTGGCAAAAAAACAGAAATATCTTCATGCCCTGATCTTATGTCTGACACTCGTACAATTGTACTACAGATTCACTTCATTGAACGCTGTTAAATCGTAGGAGATTAACAGCAAGGTGTCAGCAGCCATTCTACCTGATGCCATGGGTTTGTGTGGTTAATCATGCCTGCACACTGTGAATGATAAAAGACATTTTTATAGAAGAATGTAAGCCAGAGGAAGAATCATCAGGCCATCTATTGCCCTGCAGCGTTTCCTTGTGCCGACATGATTAAATGGAACTCAAGAGGGTTGCGAGATGAGAAACTGAATAGTTCAGTCTGAAACCATCTCTTCAGGAATGTTAACACAGCTTCCACCCTTTCCTGTGCACAAGCACAAATGCTACAGTGCCCTCTACAGGATAAGTACAGAACGGCGAGTGAATAGAAAAGAAACACTCCAATCATTGGACTGATAATCCAGTCTGTTCAGAATGAGGCAGAGGGTCATAATATCACGATATAACATATCAGGGAATCCTAAAAGTGCTTTATACTGCAAGAGCAGAGGAAGTGAGCCTCTCAAGTCTGTCTCTCATACAAGCATTGCATCTGCTGGCAATGTAAGCATGAATACAGCAGACATATCTGGACAGATTAGTGTCCAGAGATGCTCTGAACTGTAGATGCTCATTTTTCCAGCCTGTTCATTGTAACCATGCATGCAGTGGTGTTACTGGAAAGGGATCACTGCTTGCATGGCATGCCCAGCTACTATGCCCCTGAAATCCAACCTCATTTCATGAGTTTGTCAAGTCTCACTGCAGCAGCCCTTTTGCTGACTCAATTAAATGGTGCTTTATTTATTAATCTCTTTCTTCATATTTCTCTCTCTCTCTCTCTCTCTCTCTCTTCAGACACAGATGTTGGCATGCAATAATGTAGAATCACATGTTTTGTGTTTTGTATATCATTTCAATCTGGAACCTTGTTTTCAGTTTATCACTAACCTATTGATCTGTAATCAAAGCTGAAATGTAATAGAAACAGTAGTAGAATAGAATAGAATAGAATAGAATAGAATAGAATAGAATAGAATAGAATAGAATAGAATATAGAACTGAACAAATGCATTAGTGTATTACAGAATAGCTGGGTATATTTGCCAGTACATGGACAGCTGGAAAAAAGAGATAGTAAAGGAACAATGGAATAAACTAATCATTTTTGACAGCCTAAGCCACTCTACATTAGCTTCACACAGTGCTTATCAGATACTGATTATATCTTAAAACCTTCACACTGAGCCACAAACCCCGAAGAGGATGTAGTAGTTCTACTCCCGCCTACTGCATTACATTACACAGAGTAGCAAGAGAGCCAATACCCACAGGCCTCCTTCATAAAATGTTGTTTCTAATGCTAATGCAGCAGGTCCAGAGTGTTAAAGCTCTCTCAGAAAATCCACAACACTTAACATTGTATAAGTTTAAAATGAGCATTAAAAAAGCTGCAGGGCTGTGCTGATCCTGCAGAGGGAACACACTGTTCCAGGTTACAAATAATTACATTATGGCAACATCGCCAGATGCCTACAGGTTTTGTTTTGTTAAAAGCATCGATGCATCTGCATAAGTCCTCGTGTGCAGTATAGACTATAATGTACGCATTAGAACCTTCATTACCGTTATGTTGACAAAGTCACTTCCTGCCTCGCTGTTCCACCCATAATGAGCGAGATAAAAGCTCTCTCTGCTGAACATGGGAGGACTGAAGTGGAGGCGACCAAGCTGCTCTCGGCCCATTGCTGCTAGCCGCTGTTGTTTTAGTTGACAGCTTCTTGACAAATGAATTGCTCATTAAGCCATCAGCAAGCTCTGACACAGCAATTGTTACAGCACTAATTAACAACGTCTGCAGGTGGCTGCTGCAAGTACAGTGTGCAATTAGGAGCCATTTCCTTGTCCAACTAAGGCACTAATGACAGGGTCACCTCTGCTGATTGGGAGTTTAACTGCAAGCATTCTTGGCCTGGTTTCCACCATGCTATAATAAAGCTGCTGGTACACACCTCCACAAAGGCTTGACATGCATGTCTACGCTAACAGGCCATGCATAAATCTCCACATCATTATAAGCAGCTTTCTCTCTGTTTGCACAGTTGAGGATACTGCCAATACTGCCAGGAGATTGCAGTTTTGAATTTTACATCCCAGTCATTTAGTACACACCCACGCTCTTACACACTAATGCACATATACATTCAACATATTCAATACCCTAGGCAAGATCCCTTTTCTCTAGACTGTTTAGTTCCCATGACTGAGGTACTCTCTCACACACTAATTTGTTTGCATGCTTCAAATCAAGTGTCCATAATCACCAAATATATTTCTTTACATTAGCTGTATATGCTCATCAGTTCACCAGCAGGTGCACATTTTTATTTCATTGCACATGTAGCTGTATTAGTTATTGGTGTTTGATGAGGCTATTATGCATCATTTTTATTCTGTATTTATGGTGATGGTAATCATTATAAAAATCATCATTTTTATTATCCTAATAGTAAAACTATCGTTTTTTATGTGTGTTAATTAATACTTTGTCACATAAGCCAAGGACCAACCCTGTAAACATTTAAATTCCACTCCACCCTGAAATTTGCCAATAAGCCTTAATCTCTGTGAGCTATATCCCCCTAGTGGGTGATGGTGATACTGCAGGTTGGGGAAACAACATTGATCATTTGTTATAAATTCTACAAACATTCCACAACTCATTCTTTCCAGAAATGAATTTCAGATGGACAGACTAGTAGTAGGGGCATAATAATGACTGCGTGAATCTGAAATGAGAAAAAATAAATTCTACAAATTATTCAATAACATTAAAATAGTACAGATTCAGAAGAAAAATTTGCTTCAGATTCTTCCAATACAAGTTTCTAATAGTTATTTAAAACCACAAGACCTGTGATATCTCAGAAAAGTGACATACTGTGATATATCTCCCATACTATTTTTTTTCTATTTGCAATTAGGGTTGATTCTGATCTGTTGTGGGCTGCCTGAAATTTCATGGATAGTTGTGCGAGAAAAAAAGTATTTCAAATATTTGTATTAATCCATAGCATGTCCACCGTGTTAGTCCTATGAGTTGACACAGATGGTCAAAGTGCCATTGGTACAAATCTGGAGGAATGGGAGCTTATAAATAGTATCATTAATAACTATTATATAATATAATTAGGTACCTTTGCTAATAATTTGTACCTCTGAACTAATAGTATAACCAAAGATGTTCATCTAACCAGTAAAGACACAGTAAAGAGTAAAAGAGCTCTGATGGGAAAGGTGCATTTTTCTAATGGGTGCCCAGGTTGTGGCATACAGTACCTGAAGCGTTCCAGTGAAGGCCTCCAGGGCTGGCAGCAAGGCGGCGTCGCTTTCTTACACTCGCATTGTCCTGATATGAGTGTGTGCCTGGCTTCAGAGCTGGAGTTGAGGAGGTCTGCAGGCCCAAAGGGGACTGAGGGGTCACACAATCTGGCACAGTGGGGGAAGGTGGCACATGACAGCTTTCCCTTTCTGGGGAGTGGTTCAGATAGATAGACTTCCTCTCAGGGGGCCTGCTAAAGACACACAGTTTACATGATTTTAGTCATTTTAGTCAACTATGGAATATGATGGTAGCTAGATAGAAAGACAAGATCAGAAAAAATATATATAGAAAATAAATTAGCCTAGTCAATGCAGTCAGATAAGGGTCTGACATAATACATGTTTAAACAGTGGTAAGCAGTCATATTAAAAAATTTACATTAACATACAAATAATAAGAGTTTCCCACAACACCCAATATCTATACCAATAAAGCTGCTAAAAACCACGATGAAAAAATACTTTATGCAACTTTGCTCAGATGTTTCATACAAATGTAGTTTAAAAAATAGACATTTTACATTTGAATCTGAACAATTTTACCCAGAAAGATAAAAAATCTCAAATTCCTGGTCCGTCTAATGTACCTGCTAACTGGGAGTGTATAACTTTGGCTTTTCCAAGATCCTCTCTTGTATGACTTCTTCCTTTTTCTTCGGAGTAAAAACTCAACCAGACGCTCCACTGTAAACATGCTGCCTGTGTAGCTGTGGTTCCTTCATTCATCACCTCATGAAAATTAGTTCATGAAGATTTTTCATAACACTCCTCCATGTAGTCTATATTCACCATCTCTATGAGGTGCCGGCATGTTTGTTAAGAACTCCCTGGGTTGTATAGTCACAGTTAAAACACTGGGTGGTAAAAAGCCCCTGGTTAAATGCAGCAGTAGTGCTCCCTAGTGTTCCACGTCCATCATAAATATTGAATTTCACCTGCAGCTAAAGTGTGCCAACAAAGAACACACAAAAGCCACGTCAGTCAATCAAGAGTCAAGTGTTGCGTGTATCTGATTGTTAGTGAGCCGGCTCCCGATTGCCTGAAGCGAGATATGCGAGGTTTCCACAGTATGCTTTTGTTTCCATTAAGAGATGCAATACCACCTATAAGGTAGATTATTCTTTCCACTGTATCCCATAAACAGCTCAGTAGTGGTCTCCTAGAATTCTCTTTCAATTCTCTTTGCCCTTCCAAAAGTCCTCAACATGAATTTGTGGAAGAGTTGCTTAGATTCCTCAAACAGATATGCTTTGTTTAGTGTGCACTCCTCCAGTCACTAAAACTGGCAAGGTTAGCATTTAAAAGGGAACACATTATGTACCAGGTTCATTGAAAATTTCTCCATATGAGTTCAGAAACACAGCTTTCATAGGATATTATCGTTTTAAGCACATAAAGAACCAGTTATCTTAGCTGCTAACACATTTAAGCAGTGCTGCTATATTCTAAATTTCAAAATAACACTCTATTATATTATGAAAATACATCCCAAGGTACTTTACATCACAAGATATTTTTCAAATAAATAATACTGATGGTGAAATATACTGATTGGTGACAAAACATAAAGGGAAAAAAATTGATAATTACCTATGCCTCTCTTTCTTAGAGAATACTAATTAGGGAACTGATGTCTTGCAATATGAGATCTTTAATACAATCTTTGCGACGTTCTTCAATTTAAAAAATGTTCTAAAAATATGTTCATTCCTCTTCAGTAACCCCTTTATGCAGGTCAGAGTAATCGTATCCCAGGAAGACTTGCCATGAGGCAGGAGTACACCCTGGTTGGAATGCCTGTCTATCGCTGGGCACTACACACATATATATTCATACCCTGCTATACACCTTGGGCAATTTTAACGTAGAAAAAGTAGACAGTCTGCCTTCTGGAGTGTTTGGGAGGTGGGATTTTATTCACTAAAACTGATATGCAATTGAAACGTTCTGGTCATTTGAAATCCACTTTTGTTCGAGGACTAGCTGATCTATTTTAGCTGTTAGCACCCAGTTTGCTCAGAACTGACACGGATTAACACAATACACTACACCAAACGCCACTACAAGAGTCATGACCATGCTACTGTTTCACATTCCAACAAAAAAGCTCACAAAGTGCCTCTGAATTCCTTCATATGGACTCAGTAATGACATCTAGTGGACACACATAATACTGTATCAATGTATCAGCAGAATGGACATTTTGTTTGTTTAAATAAATAATAAATGATGACATTAAAAACACCATGCCATTCATAAATCAGGGTAAATGATGTGACTAGAAAACAGAGCAGAAAAGCAAACCAAAGTAGAAAACCAAAGATCATTCAGTCTTGCAAGATACTAATAGACGGTTTGACAACTTACTCTATGAGGTAAACATGATTTATGTACATTCTGCAGGTCCATTACCTGGTTTCAGCATCTCCAGAGTCACTATCAGTAGACAGTGGTGAGGCAGAGCAGGTAGAGTCCAAGCTCCTGGGCAGCATTGTTGATGGCATACACAGCCATGACTCGAGATCCATGAATTTTGAGTAACTCAGCATCTCTAAAACACTGCACGTGTCATTTAAAAAAAATATATTAAATAAGAAAGCAGACCAAAATCCTCCAAGATAAGATATGTGAACATTCCTGAAGTGAAAAATGATGTTCAGAATCAATCCTAGCTCATTGTTTAGCATTTGATCTACAAATACAACTGAAGCAGCATTCATTAAGAGAGGTTACAGAAAACAGGGATCCCACCTGTCCTCTCCTATGCCTGGGATTTCATCTTTCTCATCCGCAGTGTGGAACACACAGGATGCTCGCGATTCCCGAGGAAACAACAGGCATGTCTTGTCCGTCTCATATGCCATGTTGAGCCATCTCTGCACCAGAAGAAGAAAAAGAAGAACACTATGGGACTTTTCCTGCTTTCAGTATCACCTCTTAGGTACTTCCTGGATTTATATATAACCACAGAGTTAATGCACCTAACTGTGCATGTTACCGTGTAAAGGAACATGCTGTTTATTGACGAGTGACACAGCTTCATATCTTCAACAGTGTGGAAGTCCAAAAATGAAAATTGTTATGTACAATTTACACAGAAATGAGGTACAGTATATGGGACAGTCTTTAAGCATTTTTGTCTATGACTCAAAGGACGTAAAAGAAGGAAAGGAAGTCAGTGTGAACATAAAACAGCACCAAGGCAAAGAAAATGTAAAATAATAATAATAATAATAATAATAATAATAATAATAATAATAATTTAATTTTAAATTGAAACTCACTTAAACAGCTCCAAAACATTCCCAGAAAAGGAGGAAGAGATACTCTCTCTCTCTCTCTCTCTCTCTCTCAGACACACACACACACACACACACACACACACCTCTTTCTCTCTGTGTGTGTGTGTGATGTTATCATATGCATGTTCCCCATTCATCCATCTTTAACTCGCTCGTCCCTCAGGATTAGCTTCGTGCTTCTCGCTGGTTTTATTTCTGACAAAAAGCACACCACTACATTCTGTCCTAACTTTTGTTTTGTTTATTTATTCTATCCATAACAGCTGTCGCTTTAAAAAAAAAAAAACACAAACATTTCTCGTTCTCGTAGCTTTCATCCTTCGTGAAGCTAACTTAGGCTACCTCCTTTGTTCTCCACTGCGGCTTTGAAGACTTTTCCTCTAACTTCAAACATCTGCATTCAGTTCCCGTAAAGCCTGGTGCTAGGCTGAGCTTCCCGTTAGCCACTGCTCATCATTCACATGAAGCACAAAAAAAGAAGCAAAAGCGAAATAAAACGCCGTGTTTGTTTAAGTCAACGCTGAAAAGCGTTTAAGACTGGACAAAACTCACCAAGTAGGGTCCCTGTTCGGCATCAGGAAGTGACCCAATCTCTGCACCCTCTGTCATCTGGCACTTATTCTTCGCACCGAAAATAAAACTTTCCATGCCTTAGTGAAGCATCTCATACGGGGCGCTCATATTCCGCACTCCGGCTTGTTTTTTTGGGGGGGAGCTTTTCCGAAATGTCGATTTCGTTTAAGAAATTTCAGCGAGAGCACAAGCTTCAAAGAGGACGGACGCCGGAGGGAGGACAGCTTTGGACAGGAAATATTTCTGTAGTTGCTGAGGGAAAAGCTGCAGTAATTAGGCCGCGGAGTAAGATAAACAATGCATCTTCATCTCTGCAATCAGAGTGCTGCTTTTCACTGTACTAGCTGTCTTTTAAACCATTTCAGATCATGAATTGATAAAGCTGTAAATGGTTAATAACGGTCTGAAGAAACGTAATAACCATCTTTCAGCTCCACATTACAGATTCAGCCTGGCAGAGATGATGTATAATGTCTAAGTGGGGGGAAAAATGTGAACTGTCTACGATGTAATGGAAACAATTTCCTATTTACAGACCAAAAGAAGCAATCATACATCACTGGCAAAAGTATAACACACATGATCAGATCTATATTAACACTAACAGTGAGCAAATTTGATTTATTTTATTTTATTTTTTTGCCAGCTGGTAAGATATTCATCTTCCTTACGCTTACTTGACTAAACTGATCAGAATATTTTTGAGATTTTATAGTTGCCTTCTGTGTGCTGTGTTGAATGTACCGTTCATCGCTTTCCAGTTCTTGGCCTTTGTTTGGGCAGCTGGAAGCTGGTCAGACTGAGCTGGATTTTTCAGCAGGGAAACCATGTTTACCTTAGCCATTGGTATTTTGTTCTATGTATCATCTTTTTGTGCTATGCAACAAGCTCGGATGAAAACCATGGTGGTTCTCGAAGGACAAGTCTTTTCATTCATTAGTATATAACTGTCATTTGGAAAAATTAGGATGCTGTACTGGTGGACACATGTAAATTACGTAATTGGACCACAAAACAAATTTGCAATGTACTTTGAAGAGAAAGAATATACATGTGCTTATTTCTCCCTAGCTATAATCTGGGGGTGTTAGCTCTTGGCAGGAGATCAATGGTGCAGTCATAGGGCCGACGATGAGGAAGGGAGAAGACTCTGATCTTGCTGAAAATGCCAGGTCGTGATAGTCAGATAGCATGGAGCTAATATCTGGTAGGGGTTCATCAGAGGTTCATCTCTCTGTATACGAACAACTGTACCTCCAGTCACCAGTCTGTCAAATTACTGAAGTTTGCAGATGACACCACCCTCATTGGACTCATCTCTGAAGGGGATGAGTCTGCCTACAGGAGGAAGATTGACCGTCTGGTGTCCTGGTGCAACCAGAACAAATTGGAGCTCAACGCTGTGAAAACAGTAGAGATGGTGGGAGACTTCAGGAAGAACCCTGCCCCACTCACCCCTATCATCCTGTGTGACTCACCAGTCAGTACTGTTGACTCCTTCTGCTTCCTGGGAACCATCACCCGGGACCTCAAGTGGGAGTTACATATCAACACACTGATTAAAAAATCTCAACAGCGGATGTACTTCCTGAGAGAGTCAAAGAAGTTTAACCTTCCAAGGACAATGATGGTGCACTTCTACACCAGCATTATTGAGTCTATACTCACCTCCTCCATCACCTTTTGGTACGCTGCTTCCACTGCTAAGGACAAAAGTAGACTGCAGAGGGTCATTCACTCTGCTAAGAAGGTGATTGGCTGCAATCTGCCTCCTCTCCAGGACCTTCCAGGACCCTGGAGCGGGCAGTTAAGATTGTAGCCGACCCCTCTCACCCTGGACATCATTTTGAGGCACTCCCCTCTGGCAGAAGACTGCGGTCCATCAAGACTAAAACTTCACGCCACAAAAACAGTTTCTTTCCATCCTCTACTGGCCTCATTAACAACATCCAGGGCCCTACATGGTCACTTACTCACCACTCTGAACAATAACAATCAACTTCACTTTTCTTATTCTTATTTTAATTTTCTTGTTTTCTAAACTGTTGCTATATCTCGACATTTATACATAGCCTTATAGCTTCTACTTTGTGTGTAAAATTATGCTTCTTCTTCCTTATTACTTATTTATTTACTATGCTCCAGCACACTAAGACAAATTCCTTGTATATGTAAATCCTACAGTACTTGGCAATAAAAGTGATTCTGATCTGATTCTGATTCTGATTGGGTGTGAAGTCTGGGGTTTTGAGTCTAGTCAGTGGGTATGGCAGTGGATTCCCTACTACAGGACTCGGCCACTGGTCCATTCCATATGCGGATTGTGTTTCTGCAGCCTTGGGAGTCCGAGCATTATAGGCGCTTGAGGCGAAGGAATTATCAGAAACATCATGCACTCATGGTAGTGTTCTGCGATGGTCAAACGCACGGGTTCGGTGCACCGTGAGACTCTATGCAAACGTGACCATCCGTACCTAGAGAGCAGATAGCAAGGGAATGGTCAGCAACAGAACACAGTCCAATAATCCCAAATCCAGTGAACAGGGCAATACAGGGTAGGCAGAATCAGCAACAGAACAGAGTCCAATAATCCAAAATCCAGTGAACAGAGCAATACAGGACAGGCAGAATCAGCAACAGAGCACAGTCCAATAATCCAAAATCCAGCAAACAGAGCAATGCAGAGTAGGCAGAATTGGCAACAAAGGAAAAGGCAGAGACAAACCAGACAGGCAGGAATGGGGCAGAAATCAGCATGAGGAACAGGCAGACAGAAACTGAAGTGAAGGTGGGAAGACAAATCAGGAGCACAAGGCAGGCTGAAGAGACCATCTGGCAAGGACAAAGAGCTTAAGGTGTGCTTATATAACACCACAGGGTACAAATTGGTGGCTGCCCCGGAAGTGCTTTCCCAAGATGGCGCCAACCCAGAAGTGGCGTTCCTAAACCGGAAGTGCATTTCACACATGCTGACAGAGGAGTTTGATTGATTTCCAAACAGTTCATTTGATTGATTTTCTTTTTTACTTCAGCGTAACATTACATGTCTTAATATGTGTCCTAACTGTATTAGAAAAATACTGTAGATGATTAATCTTTAATCAGTGAGGAGTACTCAGTAATAGTACTGAGCAGTTGGACAGTTTAATCTGTTTAATGTTTGAGTAATACATTAAAGTACAGAAAAATATTCAGTAGTGTTTAGGCAGTTAAAATACTGTTTATATACTGTTAAAATACTGTTTATATACTGTTAAAATACTGTTTATATACTGTTAAAATACTGTTAAAATACTGTTTATATACTGTTAAAATACTGTTTATATACTGTTAAAATACTGTTAAAATACTGTTTATATACTGTTAAAATACTGTTAAAATACTGTTTATATACTGTTAAAATACTGTTTATATACTGTTAAAATACTGTTAAAATACTGTTTATATACTGTTAAAATACTGTTTATATACTGTTAAAATACTGTTAAAATACTGTTTATATACTGTTAAAATACTGTTTATATACTGTTTATATACTGTTAAAATACTGTTAAAATACTGTTTATATACTGTTAAAATACTGTTTATATACTGTTAAAATACTGTTTATATACTGTTAAAATACTGTTTATATACTGTTTATATACTGTTAAAATACTGTTTATATACTGTTAAAATACTGTTAAAATACTGTTTATATACTGTTAAAATACTGTTAAAATACTGTTAAAATACTGTTTATATACTGTTAAAATACTGTTTATATACTGTTAAAATACTGTTTATATACTGTTTATATACTGTTAAAATACTGTTTATATACTGTTAAAATACTGTTTATATACTGTTAAAATACTGTTAAAATACTGTTTATATACTGTTAAAATACTGTTTATATACTGTTAAAATACTGTTTATATACTGTTTATATACTGTTAAAATACTGTTTATATACTGTTAAAATACTGTTTATATACTGTTTATATACTGTTAAAATACTGTTTATATACTGTTAAAATACTGTTAAAATACTGTTTATATACTGTTAAAATACTGTTTATATACTGTTAAAATACTGTTAAAATACTGTTTATATACTGTTAAAATACTGTTAAAATACTGTTTATATGCTGTTAATATACTGTTTATATACTGTTAAAATACTGTTTTTATACTGTTTATATACTGTTAAAATACTGTTTATATACTGTTTATATACTGTTAAAATACTGTTTATATACTGTTAAAATACTGTTTATATACTGTTAAAATACTGTTTATATACTGTTAAAATACTGTTAAAATACTGTTTATATACTGTTAAAATACTGTTTATATACTGTTAAAATACTGTTTATATACTGTTTATATACTGTTAAAATACTGTTTATATACTGTTAAAATACTGTTTATATACTGTTAAAATACTGTTTATATACTGTTAAAATACTGTTTATATACTGTTAAAATACTGTTAAAATACTGTTTATATACTGTTAAAATACTGTTTATATACTGTTAAAATACTGTTAAAATACTGTTTATATACTGTTAAAATACTGTTAAAATCCTGTTAAAATACTGTTAAAATACTGTTTATATACTGTTAAAATACTGTTTATATACTGTTAAAATACTGTTAAAATACTGTTTATATACTGTTAAAATACTGTTTATATACTGTTAAAATACTGTTAAAATACTGTTTATATACTGTTAAAATACTGTTTATATACTGTTAAAATACTGTTAAAATACTGTTTATATACTGTTAAAATACTGTTTATATACTGTTAAAATACTGTTTATATACTGTTAAAATACTGTTAAAATACTGTTTATATACTGTTAAAATACTGTTTATATACTGTTAAAATACTGTTTATATACTGTTAAAATACTGTTAAAATACTGTTTATATACTGTTAAAATACTGTTTATATACTGTTAAAATACTGTTAAAATACTGTTAAAATACTGTTTATATACTGTTAAAATACTGTTTATATACTGTTAAAATACTGTTAAAATACTGTTTATATACTGTTAAAATACTGTTTATATACTGTTAAAATACTGTTAAAATACTGTTTATATACTGTTAAAATTCTGTTAAAATACTGTTTATATACTGTTAAAATACTGTTTATATACTGTTAAAATACTGTTAAAATCCTGTTAAAATACTGTTAAAATACTGTTTATATACTGTTAAAATTCTGTTAAAATACTGTTTATATACTGTTAAAATACTGTTTATATACTGTTTATATACTGTTAAAATACTGTTAAAATACTGCTTATATACTGTTAAAATACTTTTTATATACTGTTAAAATACTGTTTATATACTGTTTATATACTGTTAAAATACTGTTTATATACTGTTAAAATACTGTTAAAATACTGTTTATATACTGTTAAAATACTGTTTATATACTGTTAAAATACTGTTAAAATACTGTTTATATACTGTTAAAATACTGTTCATATACTGTTAAAATACTGTTTATATACTGTTAAAATACTGTTTATATACTGTTTATATACTGTTAAAATACTGTTTATATACTGTTAAAATACTGTTTATATACTGTTTATATACTGTTAAAATACTGTTTATATACTGTTAAAATACTGTTTATATACTGTTAAAATACTGTTCATATACTGTTAAAATACTGTTTATATACTGTTAAAATACTGTTTATATACTGTTAAAATACTGTTAAAATACTGTTTATATACTGTTAAAATACTGTTTATATACTGTTAAAATACTGTTAAAATACTGTTTATATACTGTTAAAATACTGTTTATATACTGTTAAAATACTGTTAAAATACTGTTTATATACTGTTAAAATACTGTTTATATACTGTTAAAATACTGTTAAAATACTGTTTATATACTGTTAAAATACTGTTTATATACTGTTAAAATACTGTTAAAATACTGTTTATATACTGTTAAAATACTGTTTATATACTGTTAAAATACTGTTAAAATACTGTTAAAATACTGTTAAAATACTGTTTATATACTGTTAAAATACTGTTTATATACTGTTAAAATACTGTTTTTATACTGTTTATATACTGTTAAAATACTGTTTATATACTGTTAAAATACTGTTTATATACTGTTAAAATACTGTTAAAATACTGTTTATATACTGTTAAAATACTGTTTATATACTGTTAAAATACTGTTAAAATACTGTTTATATACTGTTAAAATACTGTTTATATACTGTTAAAATACTGTTAAAATACTGTTTATATACTGTTAAAATACTGTTCATATACTGTTAAAATACTGTTTACATACTGTTAAAATACTGTTTATATACTGTTAAAATACTGTTTATATACTGTTAAAATACTGTTAAAATACTGTTTATATACTGTTAAAATTCTGTTAAAATACTGTTTATATACTGTTAAAATACTGTTAAAATACTGTTAAAATACTGTTTATATACTGTTAAAATACTGTTTTTATACTGTTTATATACTGTTAAAATACTGTTTATATACTGTTAAAATACTGTTTATATACTGTTAAAATACTGTTAAAATCCTGTTAAAATACTGTTAAAATACTGTTTATATACTGTTAAAATACTGTTAAAATACTGTTTATATACTGTTAAAATACTGTTTATATACTGTTAAAATACTGTTAAAATACTGTTTATATACTGTTAAAATACTGTTTATATACTGTTAAAATTCTGTTAAAATACTGTTTATATACTGTTAAAATACTGTTTATATACTGTTAAAATACTGTTAAAATACTGCTTATATACTGTTAAAATACTTTTTATATACTGTTAAAATACTGTTTATATACTGTTTATATACTGTTAAAATACTGTTTATATACTGTTAAAATACTGTTTATATACTGTTTATATACTGTTAAAATACTGTTTATATACTGTTAAAATACTGTTTTTATACTGTTTATATACTGTTAAAATACTGTTTATATACTGTTAAAATACTGTTTATATACTGTTAAAATACTGTTAAAATACTGTTTATATACTGTTAAAATACTGTTAAAATACTGTTTATATACTGTTAAAATACTGTTAAAATACTGTTTATATACTGTTAAAATACTGTTTATATACTGTTAAAATACTGTTAAAATACTGTTAAAATACTGTTTATATACTGTTAAAATACTGTTAAAATACTGTTAAAATACTGTTTATATACTGTTAAAATACTGTTAAAATACTGTTTATATACTGTTAAAATACTGTTAAAATACTGTTAAAATACTGTTTATATACTGTTAAAATACTGTTTATATACTGTTTATATACTGTTAAAATACTGTTTATATACTGTTAAAATACTGTTTATATACTGTTTATATACTGTTAAAATACTGTTTATATACTGTTAAAATACTGTTTTTATACTGTTTATATACTGTTAAAATACTGTTTATATACTGTTAAAATACTGTTTATATACTGTTCTATAGTGCAATGGACTCTATGCACATCCACTGCCTACGTATTTCTGCTAAAATCTCAGTGGTACGCAAGCTTCCGGTTTAGCGTTCTCCGATAGCATTGTGGTCTTTCTGCAATTTTTTTTTGATTAACTAGCAATTACAAATAATTGTTTTATATTAACTGTAGTAACAGAACATTTTATTATATTATATGAAAATATAACGTTTTATTAATGAGTTCCAGAAGCTTTAAGTGCCTTCGGCATGAAGGTGCAGTGTCTGTGTATTGCTGGGTTTAATTCTGTGGTCTTTAATCAAAGGATTAAAGGTTAGACAAGATACTTGCTGCAGGGGATGGATTAATTTGAGTAAATATGTTGATTAATTGTAAGCATTTTTAATAAAGTGTCTGTAAATAAATAGCTTTGATACAGTGTTCCGGGAAAAATGTAAATATAAGTAACTTTAATAGTGTTTCTGTAAACATGTAAATATAAATAACTTTGATAGCATTTCTATAAACATGTAAATATAAATAACTTTGATAGCATTTCTATAAACATGTAAATATAAATAACTAACAGTGTTTCTGTAAACATGTAAATATAAATAACTTTAATAGCATTTCTGTAAACATGTAAATATAAATAACTAACAGTGTTTCTGTAAACATGTAAATATAAATAACTTTGATAGCGTTTCTATAAACATGTAAATATAAATAACTTTAATAGCGTTTCTGTAAACATGTAAATATAAATAACTTTAATACTGGTTTTGTAAACGTAAATATATAACTTTAATAGTGTTTCTGTAAACATGTAAATATATAACTTTAATAGTGTTTCTGTAAACATGTAAAAATAAATAACTTTAATAGCGTTTCTGTAAACATGTAAATATAAATAACTTTGATACAGCATTTCTGTAAACATGTAAATATAAATAACTTTAATACTGTTTTTGTAAACATGTAAATATATAACTTTAATAGTGTTTCTGTAAACATGTAAATATAAATAACTTTAATAGTGTTTCTGTAAACATGTAAAAATAAATAACTTTGATAGCGTTTCTGTAAGCATGTAAATATAAATAACTAACAGTGTTTCTGTAAACATGTAAATATATAACTTTAATAGTGTTTCTGTAAACATGTAAATATAAATAACTTTAATAGTGTTTCTGTAAACATGTAAAAATAAATAACTTTAATAGCGTTTCTGTAAGCATGTAAATATAAATAACAGCATTTCTGTAAACATGTAAATATAAATAACTAACAGTGTTTCTGTAAACATGTAAATATATAACTTTGATAGTGTTTCTGTAAACATTTTTTAAGGACAGTTTTAGGCAATACATTATAATTTCACAACTGATATTTTTTACTACCACACACATATCCATCTCTCTACCTATGTCCTTCTCTCTGTTGCATTAGCTGTGTCTCTGCTAAACTGTCATATCATCGCTGACTCCATTTCCTGTCAGCATCACCGACTACATGTCTCCATCACCTTTCACCTCCATCACCTCCACACTCACCTTTAAACCCAGACTTTCAAACAGTAATTGTAAAATTCTAATTTTAATTCTGTTGTTCTTGGTGTTTGCCCTGGATAAGTCTGTTCACTGTAAAAGAATCAAAATGAGCAAAAAAGAATCATAGTGATGAATGTTGAGAAGATGATAGAGACTGCTCACATCACATAGAAATGTATTTATATATGTATATTATTTCTTCCTGGTTCAAGTTGATCTGAAGTTTTTCAGACAAACTGTTATTGAATAGTAATATACCTGAAGTGGAAAAAAACATCTTCACTTAGATAAAATCCTACACTGCATTCCAGCTTCGTATAAATCAAAGCGAGCACAAGCAGAATAATACTTTACATTACATTAGTTTACATCACAGATGAAAACTAACTGCAAAAGATGAAAGTACATTTTCAGAGCAGACCTCATGTCTGCGAAAAAAAAACCCATCTCTATCTTTCACTTTTCGTATCACGTGGGTAATGTAGCTCTGTGAATCCCATCACCCCACCTCCACCCCACCTCCACCCCACCACCACCCACCTTCTGCTAACACCCGAGCATATTTTTTTACAAATATTTGTAGTGCTAATAATCTTTTCTTTTGTAAACTGACTACATTTTCTATCATTTTAAAATCCTTATGAAGCTGTGTTCAGCAGAGCTCTGCTCTTAGCATGAGGTTGCATAACTGTATTGAAGCTCTGCCGTGTACAATTTACAGTTTGAGTTCATTAAATATTTGAATCATTAGTTTCATTCGATTCACTAAAATTTGAATTAATCCCAACAAAACAGCATTTTTTTTTACAAATATAAAATAGACTATAGTCATATGGTCAGGTGAAATTTATAGATATCTAAAGGGTCCTTTGAATTTTTTTCCTTCTTTTTCCTTCTCTGTAAATCACATGAAACTTTCTGTGATATACAATTTCAAATCACACGGGTTTATTGTACAAGCCTACGTTAAAGGCAAAAATAAAATAAAAATAACACTGGGTCTGTAATGTATTTTTTTTACTGCTCAGCTCAGGACTGTATAATGTTCAAAAGTGTCCAGTGACCAGGTTCACACAGTTTAGTTGAAACAAAACCGCAGGTGACTTTCATGACTGCTGTGCAAATATGTGCTTTGGTTTTTCGTTTGCTTTAGAATTCTAATGGATCTAAAGCCCTGTATTCATTATAAGAAACAATACCAACAACAACAACAACTACTACTACTATTATAATAATAATAATAATTATTATTATTATTATTATTATTATTACTATTATTATAAAAACATTGTTTCAAGCTGATTAAAAATATCTCATAACAAATTTTTTATTTATTTTATTTCATTTTTTTTTTTTTTTTACAAAATTCTGCTGAATAAGTACAGAAAAAAAAGAAAAGATGTATAATCATTTCTGGGCCTAATTAGAAAAGGCAAATTGTACATTTAAATTAATATTTAACTTGTTCAAATCTCTAATAGATTTCCACATTTCCAGCTTTAAGATTTCTAAAGTCATTTAGGAAATATTACTCTTACAATCCACATTCTAGTCATTTGGCTGCATTTCGCTCTTCCCAGGAGATTACGTACAGTAGGTTATTAGATTCATATACGTCATCACCATTTTCATTCCATAAATCAGTTACAGTGTGTGTGTGTGTGTGTGTCTTTAATCATATTAATATTATTATATGATAATATATTATATTATTATAATATATAATATTATTATATAATAAATTAATAAAATTAATTTCACATATTTAAAAATTTATTAATAAAAACTCTGCATCTAGCGAAGACCACGTTCAGTGATGTAGGCAGTGACGTTGGGAAGTCCAGAAACCACACAGCAGCTGACTGCACTGCGGGAAATGTTCATGTCCTTTACTTCAAACCTGCAAGAAATAAAGATTTTGTCACATTCATAATGTTTCTGTTTTTAATTAACATCATAAAATCAGATGTATGCTGGGGTTCTGGTTTACTACAATAAAAAATTACAAGATACACACACACACACACAAACTATGAGTTTCTGCTTTAAAAATCTTAAATCCAGAACCCCAGATCTCTGGACATGACAGTAAACGGCTCGTACCACTTGTCTTTGTACACATCGTAGTACTCGCATGTTGAGGTGGTGCCTTCACTGCTGTTACCACCAATCACATATAAGCGATCGTCCATCACCTGGAAGAAGAAGAAGATGACGATATGATGTAGAGATAGACAGCAGCCGGATTTTATTTAATTCACTCCAGGGTTTGGAGTTGGGTCTAAGTCTTGCATTAATGCCATGTTTGTTACCTCAATGCCAAAATTTCTTCGCTGGTTAAACATGGGGGCAAGAATCCTCCAGGAGTTGGTTTGAGGGTCAAAGGCCTCGATGCTCTGCATACAACTGTCTCCATCAAAACCTCCAACCTGTAAAAGATCAGGCTTTCTCTTAGTCAGTGTGAAGGAATAAATGAATATAAACAGTGCAAATAGAAACACGTCTCCTTCCCATCGCTTACAGAGCAATGGTATAAACTTCATTTATTTCAAATTTTCATTGGATTATTTTCACTTTTAAGGTGTCACCAGATGTGTGTGTGTGTGTGTGTGTTTTTACCGCAAACACTTTGTTGTTCAGCACAGCGACGCCTAAGCCACTCCGACGCATGTGCATCGGCTCGATCAGCGTCCACTGATCATGATGAGGGTCATAACACTCAGCCGTGAGAAGATACTCATTTCCATTGAAGCCTCCACAGATGTAGATCTAAAAAAAAGAAAAAGAAAAGAAAAGAAATCAAGGTTCTGGGTGTCTCCAGTTTCAGCTTTCAGTTCGCCTCAGTGACTGGAACATTATATTAACTGCAGGGTTTGATTTTATTTTTTTTACCCAAAGACCCCTAACCCTCTTTGTTCCAGTGTGCTGTATGAAGACTGGCCTCTGACCACAATTCACTGTGATTGTGTGTTTGTGTGAGAATTGAATGCTTACCTTGCCATTTAAGGTGGCAGCGCTGGCTTCACTTCGCTGCTCATGCATGGACGGGATGAGGCTCCACTGATTGGAGCTTGGATCATAACGTTCGGCCGTGTTAAGCCTCATGTTGCCGTTGGAGCCTCCCATGGCGTAGATGAATCCGTCCAGCACGGCCACGCTTACATAGCTGCGACTGTAGTGCATAGGCGCAGACTCATTCCACGTTCCATCCATAGGATTGAACGTGCACACGCTGCTGGAGCACTCCCCATTGTCAAAGCCACCAATGACGTACACCAAACCATTCAGGAACGCTGTGCCGTGACCCGCTCGAGCTCGCTGTTCTGTGCTGGAGATGCACTTCCAGCTGTCCAGCTTCGAGTCGTAGGTTTCCATAGTGTTCATAGTAGATGTGCCACTCAACCCGCCTATGGCAAACAAGATGGAATACGGAAGCCGTGGGCGGGTAAACGGATCCGAGAGTCTGGTGTGGGGGTCAGTCATGTAGGAGAAGTACATGGCCTTCATGGCACGGGCGATGATGGGCTGACACTCCCACACACTGCTGACAAACTGGTTTTTCTTTATATTTTCCAGGAAGTATTCCGTATCCACCAGAGCCAGCCGCACCTGATGAAAGGTCAGACGTTTCGGTTAGGAAGTGGAACAAAAATTTGGACTCTTGTAGGATGATATGGAAATGGACTTGGATTCATGTCTTGTTTTTTTCACACTGTGTGATTTCAATAAACTTTAAAATTATTACGTGTCAAATTGACAAAGATCACAATAAATTCTCTGACTGAGAGATAACATGTTTATATGATTAAGATCCTCAAACAATAACATGAGTCAACAAAAACAGACTTTTAAAAAACAGGAGGTTTTCAGAATAAGGGGGTTTTCTGAACATGTTTTGTTTATTACTATCACCACTACGTATTTATAGCTGTCCACTGAGTTTGCTGGCTTTCTATTGGTCATTTTAGACAATTGAGAATTTAATCAAACATTTTGTTTCTTTTTTGGCACTAAATTGCTCAGATTATACATCCAAAATCTTAGGTTGTGACCAAATAATCTTACAATGTGAGTTTTTTTCTGAAGTAACAAAGACCTATCACTGGAACCCTAACTGCATGTTTACTGTCTGGTTTCAGTTCTCTTTAAACTTCTACTGAGGATCGGTCAGGATGGTCTAGTTGAGTGTATTGACACTCACCTTCGGCAACAGGTTCACAATGTGCTGCTTTCGGACGCTGGGATTGTACCTGATCCACAGGTCTATAGCTTGGAACACTGTTTTCTCATCCTTGATGTTCAGCTCATCATTCTCCAGGAAGTCACTTAGGTGCTCCACGGTCAGGTCCAGGAGGTTTCCAGACGGTGAAAAAACAACATCCTCAAAGTGATGCAACGCGTACTTGTAAGCCTGATCTCGCAGCTCATAGCACGAGTGAGCATCAGCAAACTGCCAAATCCTTAAGCAGTTATCTGGGCTGAGATGCTCCTGTAAGATTTCACAGCAGGTGTATATGAGATCGTCGATGAGCAGGTAAATGGCCGTGGCCAAGAGAGTCTCCATTTCATCCACGGTGACTTGAATATCCTGCGTGTACATGTAGTGGATTATAAGATCCATGATTTCTGGAGATACATCAGGGATGTTGTACACTCTCTGATCCAGACTGCCCCATCTTGTAAACAGAGCCCTGTGAGATCAGGAAGAGCAGAAAATATATTAGGAATAATAGCTAGGTGTAACCGGTGCAGTCATGACACCCTTGTTTGTGTTGATGATGTTATTAGCTTGAAAGTTACAGCTTTGAGAGCTGATCTTTTTAAGCAGAATACAGACTAAAGCACTAAAGCACCACTGCATAACTCCCTAGGTAAAGATGAAGCGATGGATAAATCCCACTGCACCTATAGTCACACAGCATTATATATTTGCTATATAGCAAAAGTCATTGGGGATGGATTTTTTTCAACAGAGGTACTCTAGTGTCATCTGGTTCTAATCTATGTAAAGAGTGTGTAAAGTGAACAGGAAGTGTATTAAGAGTGATAATTAGTATCATTAATCTCATTATTTAGTTGTTAATAAAGTATGAAGACCAACAACACCAATAAAATTCTACTTCAGACACTATATCGGATTATTCAGCAAGTGCAGAATATCAATAAATAAATAAATAAAGTATATAAAGTATATCAGTATATAAATACTATTCTATGAGGATGAAATGAAGATGATGTAGCCGAATAATTCTAAACTCGAGCTAAATATCAGTGAAAAGATCAAATATTGATATTTTATTTAGCCCAGTTGTCACCTTATCACCTGTCACCAGTACACACACACACACACACACACACACTGGACATGCACTCCTTAAATATTTATAAATCTTAAAGACTTAAATCTTTTAATAAGACTTAAATCGTATTAAGCACTTTAATTCAACATATAGTTTTCACTTTAATTATTTCTTTCGCTTCACGATCAGTGTGTTTTTTATATCGTGTAAAAGTATGGATTTCAGTCAGAGCAATGTGAGGAAAGCAGGGTCAGCGTTAAGAAATCATTCAGGTCACACGTTTTATCTTTCACTTCATCTGCTGTACAGTTTTGCTCATTGGGTAACATTTATAAGATGAAACGTTTCAGTATCGTTTCGTTTTGTTTTGTTTGGTTTTACCTGAAATACGGGCTGTACCCCGAGAGGATAGCCTTGTGGACATTGAAGTCCACCTCGCCCACTCTGATCACGGCGTCACACAGTGACCCGTCCAATCGCATCTCATTCAGGACTCTGAACAGCGACATGCCTCCTCTCATTTCTCTCTCCGTACTCCTACACAACTTTTCTAATCCGTAACTTTCCATATTTTCCATGTAACAAGGCGTGATAAGTAACGTTTATAGTGAGATCCGGGTTTTAAATCGCAGCTATTCCGGAAATAGTATCAGAATCGAGTGAGGTCACAGAATCAGCTTTTTTTTTTTTTTTAGTGCAGCCAGAGAGAATCCTGTTAACATGACGTCATCAAGCTGAGGCCTCGTTTCACAAACATCTCCTCGCACTGTTTGTTTGTTTGTTTGTTTGTTTGTTTGTTTTTTTCTCCCACTAATAAAGCATAGCTGTGAAGTAATAATCAATGAACTAATGGCAATACACACCATAATAGTTAGAAATGAATATATACACTACCAGTCAAAAGTTTGGACACACCTTTTAATTCAATGTTTTTTTTTTGTTTAGGGATTTATTTTCTACATTCTAGAACAATACTGGAGATTTCAAAACTATGAAATAACACACATGGACTTAAGTAATCCATATGTAATGACAACAAACAACAGTCAGTTGTTATTTTAAGACACGAAGGTCAGGTGTTCTGGAATAGTTCTTGCAAGAACAGTATTGTCAAGTGCATTTGCAAAACCCATCAAGCACCATGATGAAACTGGCTCACATGAAGACCATCCCAGTAAAGCAAGACCAAAACTGACCTCTGCTGCAGAGGAGAAGTTCATTTAGAGTTACCAGCCTCAGAAATCACCAATTAACAGCACCTCAGATTAGAGGCGTTATGAAGGCTTTACAGAGCATCAGTAGCAGACATATCTCAATATCAACTGTTCAAAGGACATTATTGTGTATTTCGGCCACCTTCAGCATTGTTTTACAATGTAGAAAGAAGTAAACATCAGGAAAGACCATGGAATTAGAATTAGTGTGTCCAAAATTTTGACTGGTAGTGTAGATAGTAATGAATTTTATGTGTTTAATTGTTGTCCCATCAAACACATTCATTCATTGTCTATACCCACTTTAGCGTCAAGGTGGTCTGCTGGAGCCTATCCCAGCACACACTGCTGGGTGAAAGGCAGGGGTACACCCTGGACAGGTTGCCAGTCCATCACAGGGCCACATATAGACAGACAACCACACACACTCACTGGTACAGTATGGGCAATTTACGCAAGCACAGGGAGAACATGCAAACTCCACACAGAAAGGCCCCTCCCTGTTCAAACCCAGGACCTTCTTGCTGTGAGGCAACAGTGCTAACCACTAAGCCCCCATGCTGCCCCACAGCAAGCACACTTCATTATTATTATTATTATTATTATTATTATTATTATTATTATTATTATTATTATTATTATTATTATTATTATTAAACAAACCAGGAAGCAATACATCCAGGTGAAAGATAGCTGTACTACTGAGATCACCACCATTTGCAACTATAACAGCTTCAACTCTTCTGGGAAGGCTTTCCACAAGGTTTTAGAGTGTGTTTATGGGAATTTTTGACCATTCCTCTGGATGCCTATCTGTAAGGTCAGGCACTCATGATGGACGAGAAGGCTCTAATTCATCCCAAAGGTATTCTATCGCGTTGAGGTGCAGGCCAGTCCCTCCTCCACACCATGTCTTTATGGACCTTGCTTGCAACCATCAAACCCAGACTTCTTGTCAGAACTGGAGTGGGACACACTACAGGGTGGTTCTGAAGTCTTCTCCAATTACCTACACTGTGAGCAATTTTTGTAAATCACACAGTAGGAAAGAGTAAATCAGTAACGGTTATTGATCTGGGTCTGCACTGTCTGTCAAGTCAATTCAAATCCTGAATATTTGTGTGTAAACACAGAGAATCTAGCAGACTATTACCCTCTGCCAGTGTACAAACGCTTTGATGCTAATTTTGTTGCACTTCACCACTCTGTTTGTCTTAGGTAAAAAGGTAAAAGATGGAAGCTGTCAACAGAAGTGCCCTCCCAATGCTGGATAATGATCGACTGAATGACTTGCTATCAGAATTGATGAGAATTGGTGTGAAAACAGACAATAACCTCCAATATGTCACCTCAGATGACGTCAAAGACTTCCTTTCACCAATAGATTGCAGAGGGCAGAGATGTTGACCTAGGCTGTCCTGTTGATGATGGCCCACTTCAAAGAAAAGGAGGAATCACTGTTCCTTTTAGCTGATGTAAGTATCCTTTTTTTCATTTATATAATTGGTAATTGATATAACTGAGAGTTAGAAAAACTGTGTGTGTCTGTGTATTTGTTTATGTCTGTTTAGGTCACAACGGCAGCATGGCCCGGCAGATGTATATATATATATATATATATATATATATATATATATATACACATCTTACCAAGCATGATCAACCTTGATGTAGAAGGAAGTGAAAGCCTGGTCTCTGCATCTGCAACAATTATTATTATTTATTTCATTTATTTATTTATTTTTGTAGGGGATTCAGCTCTACACAGCAAAAAATGGATGCTGGCGGTTGAAGGCAAAGTCTTCTTTCCTGAGTCTGACCTACCAGATATAGCAGCCAAGGCAGCAGCAAAACTTTTAATGACTGAAATTCTTAACCTGTCTAAGATTTCTACTCCAACAGCTGATCTAGGAGAATTGCGGGCCACATCCACGCCAGACGAAAGAGCCACCTGGAAGAAAGCAGGATGTGTGGTAAAAGGAGGGGTTTGGTACAGCCCTAATGGTAAACCCTGTCTACCTAGAAAATTGTTTCCATATTATGCTAAGTTCACTCATGGTCTAGACCATGTGTCAAAAGGAAGGACATATACAGTAACAGTATCTCTAGGTATAGGTTCACTAAGGGCTATACTAATTACTCCCAAAATTTTTGTGAAAAATGTGTTATCTGTGCTACAATGTGGATAGGAGAGTTAAAAACCCACAGAGTGCCAGAATGGCCTTTTCAACATTTACAAATTTCACCAAGTGAAGGTAAACAATATTGCCTAGTCATAGTTGACATGTTTTCTAAATGGGTAGAAGCAACAAGTCAGTGAGTACTTGGGTTTTGATCTAAAACAACATTGTGCCTATCATCCAGCTAGTGGAAAAGCAGTAGAGAGAGAAAATGGCACTCTTAAAAACAAATTAACTAAATGCTGTGCAGAAACAGGCTTATCTTAGGTAAAAGCCCTCCCCATTTTGCTCATGCATATGAGAACTAGGGTAAGATGAAGGGCAAATTTGAGCCCATTCGAGATACAGTTCGGCAGACCTCCCAACACAGATATAGCCCCCCCCCGGAATTCCAAGGAAACTGACGGGTGAATGTGAAGATAAAATGTTGATTCACTGTGCAAACCTGTCTTCTGCTCTGTCTGTAGTACATAAACAGGTGAAAGAGGCCCTTCCAGAGCCCAAGCAGACTGACCTGCATGATCTGAAACCGGGAGATTGGGTCATGGTGAAGGACTACAGAAGGAAAAGCTGGAAAGCAAATAGGTGGCTGGGACCATTCCAGATTCTGCTTACAACACAAACTGCTGTAAAGGTTGTCGAGCGAGCCACGTGGATTCACGCTAGCCACTGCAAACGAGTACCAGAGCCTAAGCGAGATAAGACAGCAAAAAAACGTCTAAGCAGTGTCTTGAAGCCTCGTGAGGTGAGACGAGTGCGTATAGGACATGCCCGCACTCTGAGCACCAACATTCGTCAAGAAAGGCAACAGTTTACTGCACGGGTAGTCAGTTCATGAATCCTGAAGAAATTCAAGCATTATTGTTTCCCAGGGGGACAACAGATGACCTATTTCCGGATGGGCCAGCAGATCCTACATCCACAGGCTATGAGCCACATTTGAATGAAGAAGTGGCGAACAGCATTGAACTTACATCAATCTAAAGGGACTTATTCAAAGCATCATTTAATCAAATAAAAGAAAATGGTATGTAGGCTGAAAACCTAGCACTAGACTGGGCATCACCTGGAATTAAGTATTTTGAACAAAACATGTTTTTTCATTGCTAAATCTCCGAGAGGTCTTTCCCTCACAAAAACAGCAGTATAATTCATTCTATGCCATGCAATGACACAGATATGTATTCACACTAAAGAGTTTTACTGCTTACAACCCAGTATTAAGATGCTGAAGGTGCTGTTGTGCCACCACACATGCCTGATGTTACTTATCCTGTTTTGTACCAAATGTTCTGACTTATTATGACTTATTCTTGCCCTGATTCAATACAGACAACCAACCCCACATTTAAAACACATGTTCGTATGTCTGTCACACAGCAGATGGACACTGATTATAAACTAATCCGTAGGTACAAACTCCAGTTCTGAATGGCCAGCATCCAGTTAGGTGATTTTCCTGCTTTAACTCACATTTTAAACCCAGAAATGCAACTGATGGAGGTGTGCTTGGATGCTGGCTCTGTTGGCCCACAATGGATCACTAGAGAAAACACAGTTGTTCAATATCTCATCAGTTATTTAACATTTTTCTCAGTAAATTCCACTTGCCTTATGAATATTTTATTTAATTAACTGATCATATCTGAGAGTGATACTGCTGAGCCTGGTATAAACTGATATCTACTGATATCTATTCTAATCACTTCTAGTGAGAAAATTCCCATAAAAACACTCCTAAACCTTGTGGAAAGCCTTCCCAGAAGAGTTGAAGCTGTTATAGCTGCAAAGGGCAGGCCAGCTCCTTATTAAATCCTACAGATTAAGAATGGGATGTTTTTAAAGTTCATGTGCATGTAAAGGCAGGCGTCCCAAAACTTTTGGCAATGTGGTGTATTTAACATGATCAGAACAAGACAGATGACCTTTAAAGTCTTTTCATGTTTCATCATAAAATGGACACAATAAAGTCTCCAAAAGTTATTTGATAATTATGTGCAGTATACATTAAAATGTATACTTTTTAATTGAATACCTTAATTCAGTTTGTTAAAGGCTTAAAATTTATAAATTTATACCACAGAGCTGTTGAACTCTTGATTGGGATTGGTCAGAAGGTGTTCAGCATGGCCCTGACAGCGGTTCAGCTTCCAAATGTCTCTTTTTTATGAATGTCTTCTTTCTGATTATTGTTTCTATAAGGACAGTTTATATATAAGTAAAGCATATGAAAAACTCCCATTATTTAAGACTCACCATAAACATGCAGTGATGTAATTCATTAATGAAATAGGTAGAACTATAAGGAGAATGTTTAACATATATGAAAGGAGGTTAGGGTTAGGGTTAGGGTCATTCATTTGGGGTGAACTATGAAATGAAATATGATTATCCTGACAATATCACAGCTGATGTTTATGATTAACTGATTAACATCATTTTTTTAATACTATAATGAACCTCATTGGATGTTATAAAGTCAATAATCAGATGCCAAATTTTCAGTATAAAATGTGATTGGATATTTTTTTACCTTTTATCAGTCTTGGATATGTCAAAGATTAGTAACAACATTGACTCTGCTGCATTGTTAGTTTTTGTGCAGCATCAAATTTTACATTTTTTCTCACTCATTTACTGTTGGTTGCTGTTTTTGCCCCATTGACTGCCATTATAATGACATTTTTTGACTGCACAGCCATGACACTATATAATCATGCCTACTTGATTGTTGCTGGTTTTCCCTGTTGGGAAAAGGTACAATTTGTGATTTTTACTCTTGACGACCAAGTGGCCACATTAACCCTTCACATAGGCCTATCTATGAAATGCTTGTCTTTTCTTGTTGGTAAATCCTACCTTAAAATCCTTTTCCATTTTTTCTGTAAAAAAATCTTCTCTGCATCAGATTTATAAACATGACAATTTATTATGAACCAAAAAGCAACAACGACCTCAAATAACTTGAACATTGGTGCAAGAGTTGAGGATGGATGGAGGACTAATCTATTAAACTTTAGTGTGTGTGTGTTCAGTCTTTCCAGCAGGACTTGCAGCATATCACCTGATGTTCTTTGCAAGTGTGTCCACCACAACAGATGCAGGTGCTGACTGTTCTTTTTTGATTGCACACTTTCTTCGCTTTGATATGAGGGAGGAAATCTTACATTTGTCATGGGAGCACTATAAAAATCCAAGATTTTGATCTTCCCTAACTTCTCTGCAGAACTCAAGAAACGACAGGATCAGTTTAGGTCAGTAAAGGCTGAAATGCAGTAGGTGTCAAATTTAGAATGCTGTATCCCTGTAGACTTCTTCTCTCATTCAACGGGGAATCGCATGACACTCCTGATACCGCTTCCACGTGCTTTACCACCGTGGTTAAGCCCAAACAGTCCAGTGAGATGCCTGCTGCAGAGACAGGTAACTAGCCGACTGATTTGGGACAGTGTCCCACTCGTGGCAGTACATGAGCGAGGTTGTATAGGTGATAGAATCTTTGAGTGACTAGATTGACCATAGTATTAAAGAACTGTCTTGACTCTCTGCTCTACAAATATTTACTGACAATACATCCTTGACTTTTTTATCCTTATATGTGGTCTTTAAATTCTGTTGTTCCCTGTCTTTATGTTTTTCTAATTGTTACAGAGCTCTCTTTGAAAGTTATACAGGGAGAAGGTTTCAGTTGTGTGCTGATGTTCATACTAATTTGTGTTGTTAGATCAGATCAAGCTCCACTTACACTTTTGATTTTGTTTCGAGATAAGATGCTGGATCCTGGAGGGTGGAGATTATCAGAAACAGATTTAAGTGAAGAAAAAAAAAAAATTATCTAATATATTTTTACAGCAGTTTGATTCAGTGGATGTTTTCATCCCGAACATAACGAGGGGCAGTGTTTTCGAACAGTCCACACGGGTTAAGAGACAGACACTGATGTTTTAGTTCTTAACACATACTTAACACATACAATTTGGTAACACTATTTACACTTTATTATTCACGTCTAGCCTGAACAAAAGGAAGTGAAAAAATACTACATTCAGAAAAAAGTACCTTTTTACAATGATTGCTTTCATTAAGTATCTTTCACCTAGCAAAATGAAGAGTGTAGGAAATCTTTTAAAGCACAAAGTGAACCTCAAGGACCAGCATTTTCATTTTTAAAGTTAAGCTTTAGAGGGAAACTGCTTTAAAACTATACACTACAGCTACAGGAACACACAGTGTGGTACCTTTTTCTAAGCATTATATTTTGTCTTATTATGTTTAAATAAAACATGAATACATTGGCTAACACAGGCTTCAGAATCTCTCTGCAAAGAGGAGTGTTTAGTATGTTAGTGGGGACCAGATTTCCACAGGGACTGGACAATCTGACAGTTTTGACCTTGTATGGACTTTTGATCTGCCTCTTATACAGATATTATTTCAAACTAGCCCAAAAACATAAGAACTCAGGGTTATTGTTATGGAAGGTCCTCACAAGGATAGTAAAGCGTGTGTGTGTGTGGTGGTGGTGGGGGGGGGGGTTCCTCCAGGTGGTATTCATGCACATCTAGAGAGGAGTGTGAAGCTGTGAAAGTTTATTGACATTTTTATCAGTTTCTTGGGCACACTGGAGCACATTTTATCTTATTTTATACAACTGAGTAATTGAACGTGTTGAGGGCCTTGCTCAGGGGCCCAGCAGTGGCAGCTTGGTGGACCTGGGATTCAAACTCAACCTTCTGATCAGTATTCCAACACCTTTTTCTTCCCTTTTCAGTGATTTCATCTCAGTACACAAATACGTAATTGTGAGAAACAAATGAGAAATGTTTATGATGTGTTATAAAAAAGACACTTGAGACATGTGTGTATTAAACCAAAAAAATGTATTAACTATTTACAAGCAATGACAAATTGTACACTTAAAGATATTAATATTTTAGATAATATTTGAAAATTTTATACCACAATACTACATTTGTATAACTTAATAGTAAAATCTAAATCTTAAAAATATAATATTTACATATTTACAACAATGCATAATTCAACAATACAAATTATATTTATTTATTAATATAAATTAGGATAATACACATGGTATAAATAAACAACATTAATATTATAAAAATCCTATACATTTAACACAAACTATATGCAAATGCAAAATACAAAAAAAAAAAAAAACAAACTAGATGCCATAACTACTTTAATCATACCACAATTAAAAGGCTGAAATACTTAAATCATTTTTAAAAAAGACAAATGCTGAAATCTAGGGATGAAATACTTACCACACATACTTACCACAGATACTTACCATAGATACTTATCATACATCATGGACATGAGGCGATGAACATGAGGTGATGACTGAGCTTTTTGAACTTACAGCTCTCTCATGTAAATAGAAACCAAGCGAACTGGGAATCGGACGATCCTTCTGATGAAATCCACCTCCCCATCCTGACCCACATGCTGCCGTCTACTCGGAGGGGCTTCTTGATTCCCATCCTCTTCCTCCCTCCTCCTCCTTATGCCCTGGCGTGGGACAGGAATTGTCATCATGGCACGAACATACTCCTGACCAGCCACTATGTGGCGGGGGTTAATCTGGACATGAGGCCGGGGCAGAGGAACAGTTGAATGTTGTGGATCCCCTGAAGGTGGTGGCCTCCTCAAAGGGGATGGACTCCTTACTGGGGATGGTCTCCTCACAGGGAATGGGTTTCTGTGAGGGGATGGGCTCCTCACAGGGAATGGGGTCCTCACACGGGATGGGGTCCTGAGAGGGGATGGGCTCCTCACAGGGAATAGGGTCCTGAGAGATGATGGGCTCCTTACTGGGGATGGTCTCCTCACAGGTGGTGGGGTCATGAGAGGGGATGGGCTCCTCACAGGAAATGGGGTCCTCACATGGGATGGGGTCCTGAGAGGGGATGGGCGCCTCACAGGGAAAGGGGTCCTCACAGGGAATGGGGTCCTGAGAGGGGATGGGCTCCTCACAGGGAATGGGGTCCTCACACGGGATGGGGTCCTGAGAGGGGATGAGCTCCTCACAGGTGACGGCCATGGGGTCCTGAGATGGGATGGGCTCCTCACAGGTGATGGGGATGGGCTCCTGTGAGGGGATGGACTCCTCACAGGTGATGGGGTCCTGAGAGAGGATGGACTCCTCACAGATGATGGGGTCACAGGGAATGGGCTCCTCACAGGGAATGGGGTCCTCACACGGGATGGGGTCCTGAGAGGGGATGGGCTCCTCACAGGGAATGGGGTCCTGAGAGGGGATGAGCTCCTCACAGGGCTCCTGTGAGGGGATGGACTCCTCACAGGTGATGGGGTCCTGAGAGAGGATGGACTCCTCACAGATGATGGGGTCCTGAGAGGGGATGAGCTTCTCACAGGTGATGGTGATGGGGTCCTGAGAGGGGATGGGGTCCTCACAGGTGATGGAGATGGGCTCCTGAGAGGGGATGGGCTCCTCACAGGTGATGGGGTCCATATAGGAGAAAGGCCTCTCATAGGTGGGGATGGGCTTCTATCAGGGGACGGGTTCCTCACTGACACCTCATGTTCACCACCATCTTCACCTTGGTTTTGCTGAGCAGGCCAGTTGTCGTCGTCCTCATAGTCACTGAGCTCTCTGCTGTAGGTGAGCTCATCCTCCGGAAACACAAACGTCTCCCTCCGTGTCCCTGTGTCAAAGAAGATAAACAGACAATGCGACACATTTAAAAACATCTCATAAAAAGAAGCAGAAACCCTTTTTAATAGCACTGTGTATGTTTTGTAAAGCAAGAAAACCTCCCTATCAAAACAAGACATATTTACACAAGTTATATTACTATAATCGTCCTATAACAGTGCAGAAAAACTTTTTTCTTAACAAGTATTTACATTCTGCATTTATAGGAATTACTTACGCTATCACGGCTTCACTGTTACTCACACTGGTCACTAATCTCAATGCTCAAAATGATCTTCCCCAAAATAATGCAGATTAAACTACATTTCTATGACAGTGTGTTTCTTTATCAGTTCCTTACTCACATCCACTTTGAGTCCATTTGTGTCTCCTCTCAAAAATTCGCCCTTTACTGTAAATGACACTACTCATAACTATTTTATTCACCACAGCTAGAAACAAATCCTTGCTGAACAGAAGTGAAACAAACAGCTTGATATTTTTGCCTAAGCTGCACTCTACACTGCCACATTAGCCCCATTTATTTCTACTGATTGGTTTTGTTCAGCTAGCTGCCTTTCCTCACAGCCCCTTCCTCTCTCTGCTTTAACAACTCGACAAACACGGACAATGAAAAATCGTTCAAATAATAAAATAGATCATGTTATTGTACACACTTTAACTTATTCTATTCACTTATTTAAAAAACCTATGAACACTGAAAAGTAAATGCTTAGCTACATGCTAACTAGCCGTCTAGCTAATCTTTGCTAATACTCCTCGGCTTGTCTTAGTAAACTTTAATAAGCGTTAAATAAACATTCCGACTTTTATAAAAAGCTGATTTTAACATATCTGAAAACATTAACACTGTTTATTTCCTCCCTGCTCGTTTCACTGGAGTCTGCCGCTTTGTCCGCTAGCTTTAGCATACTGATCGTGTACATAAAGCGATTAGCCAAATATCGATTAGCCGAACAGAATTTCTCCAAATCATCTAACCAAATAAAACGATATTCCCGATTGCGTTTTTTTTGTAATACCGCGGTGTTTAAAAGACTTTATACTTAAGAGAAAAAGAGAAAAGTCAGTGACTGACCGTTCCAGGGGTCGTACAGTCCGCTCCATCCGGGCTCGGGATCCACATCCTGGTGCTGCTGAAGCGAGGCTGAAGTGAAGTTCATCACTGCTGTAGAGTCGGTGTAAAAGTCAGGTCCAGTAGCGGAGTAAAAAGAAATCCTAAATAGGAGTGTAGAAAAATCACAGAAGATAGTCCAAGGCTTGCGAGCTTCACAACCACAACAGCTTAGTGTTTAAAAGGAAACACAGTTTAAACACAAACATTACGTAAGGTGTTCTGTGACGCTGCAGAGTTAGGCGCATGCGCAGTGATCCCCCTCTCAAAAGAACATGGTCGTCTATCTCTAAATATCTGAGCAAATACTTTTTCACAGCACTGTATATATATATATATATATATATATATATATATATATATATATATATATGAAAAAAAGAGACCACTGCAAAATAATCAGTTTCTTATGTTTTTTTCTTACAGGTGCATGTATTGATGTTTTTTTCTTACAGGTGCATGTATTGATGAGATGAACAGACAATATTTCTCCTGAATTCAAAATATAACTATTGTTATTTAGAATGAATATTTAAAGGAAATGACAACACATCAAAATAACCCAAGATCATGCAGTATTTGCAGAGCTTTAATAACTCAAATAAAACAAAATGCAAAACATTTCCAAACAAATTGTGTTAATGCTTTGGCTAAATAACTTAAATAACTAAATGGCTAAATAACTAAATAAACCTTGTTAATGATTCTATATCGAATGTATTTCATTTTGGGCAGAAATTGTCATTTAAGATAATCACAGTATTTGTTTATAAATGTCTTATTATTAAAATCTGTACCCATTTCTTCCACAGTTTGAATACTACTTTTTGTCCACCATGTGCTTTCTGCTACCTCCAAAAACACCTTTATCAGTTTATCAGTAAAAATATCATTAAAAAAATATTTGAAAAAAAAATTGATCTACTTAGTTATTGTCATTTTTTTCTCGGTCACATAACAAATAGCTGAGGTCAAGTCATTAAGAACAAAAAAAATGTTCTAACGTACAAAAAGGAAAAGGCAAAGATCTACTCCGTTTTTTTTTCTCTCCTCTACAGAGAACTTTGAAGAGTTCTAATTTTCAGAAGAAAGAAAAACAGGCTATTTGGAATCCATATGTGGTGTTTAATGAAAACAGGAGAACAGAAAAACCATAAAGCAAACAAATCCAAAACCCAATCCAGAGGCAGAGTCAGTAAATACAGGCAAGGGTAATCCAAAACACTGAAAGACGATCAGTGGGGCAAATGAAACCAAAAAAATGTTGTTGGAATGTTAAAAGTGCTATTATATTTCTTAATTACCTGGTTTGAGTGTCAGTTTAACATTGAAATAAAATCAATAAATAAAAACTGTGTTCTATGTACCAAAGTCTCAGGAAACAGCATTAAAAAGGATTAAAAATTTAAACAAACGAACAAACCATACAAATGTTTTGAGACCAATGTAATTGTAAACGTAATGTTCTGCACAACTCTGACTTTTATATTTACGTTTTTATTTGAATTACATGCTTTGAATATCCCATATAACATGAATACAACTTATTTATCTACAGCCTATTTCAAGAACTATTTATCTACAGTCTATTACAGCACTCATACATGCTGAATGAGTGCTGTACATTTTCACTGAAACTAAAAGGAGTCCCATCATACAATATTACAGACAACTGTGTCACCATATGGATTATAACACCACTCAAAGAACACAGTAAAACAGTTGAAAGGGAAAATTAGAGTGTGTGTACTATAATTCAGGCAGGTCTCCTCCAGTGCAGTTTTAAGTAAATCACATCAGAAGCTGAATTAATTTTTATGGCTGCTTTCTGCAGTTGATGTGATAAATCATCATGATTTATGAACGATCTTTAAATACGAAATTATAATTTTTTATTTTATTTGCTTCTGTGTTTCGATTAAAATTTGTGTACTATATACTAATTTGTTTTTGTTATTGTATTATTATAATATTGTTACTGCCGAATACTGGTTCCTCTTCTGTGTGATACTGCTGTAGGTAGGTCTTTCAACCATTTATTGTTTTATATTAAACAATTCTTAAAATGTGTGCATGTGTGTGTGTGTGTGTGTGTGTATGTGAGAGAGAGAGAGAGAGAGAGAGTTAATTGGTGTGGAGAATATGAGTATAGAAGTATAGGAGAGAACATGCATGAGATTGTTTAGTTCTAATGTAATATCCTACATTAGAACAATTAGAACAAAATCCTTTTGTGATTTTTCAAAATAAATTAATTGATACACAGATACGTTCCAATAAGAGCATAATCAGTCACTCTGATTTTCTGGAATGTAATATCAAGCTTTATATTATTGTCCATCTAGTGGACTATATAAGCATTACAGTGCCATTATAAACTGCCCAAAAAATTAAAGGAACACTTTGAAAACACAACAGATCTCATAGGCGAAAAATATCATGCTGGATATCTATACTGTCTATTTCTGATTGTTTGGTCAGAGACATTCACACCAGTGGCCTGCTGGGGGTCATTTTGTAGGGCTTTGGCAGTGTTCATCCTGTTCTGCAAAACTAGTGAAAAATAGTCAGAAAAGATGAGTAGGGAAAAAAATATCAGTGGCCTCCACCAGTAAAACTGTTCCTGTTTTGGGGGTCGTCTCGTTGTTGCCCATCTAATGCACATGTTGTTAATTTCATTAACACCAATGCAGCGGAAACTGATTAACAAACCCCTCTGCTACTTAACTGACCAGATCAATATCCCAGGAGTTTAATTGACTCAATGCTACACTCTGATTAAAAAGTGTTCCTTTGGCTGCCCTTCTCTGTCTCCCTTACACAATGTCACCTATAAAAAATGTAAAAAGTGTTCCTTTAATTTTTTTTGAGCAGTGTAAATACCCTGTGTAGAATCTACAGTTTACTCAATATAAACCAACTTAGGATTTTACATATGTACATCTACATGTATCTCAGGTAACCTAAAAAGAAATATAAGATACATTCTGATGTGGTCACTACTTTTATTCTCTCTGGGCTTGTGCAGATTTGATTTTCACTATTTAACACAGAAAGATGAATGATTTAATTGTCCAGAACAACTAGCCTAAAAAAGACAAGACTGAATCATTTCTGTAAACCCTAAAGATGTCTATGGATGTTTTTAATAGGACAGCCTAAAGACTGCTCTGTCTTACGTTCCAGTCCCAATCCTTAAACAGTAGATAACTTCACTTTAATATTACAGACTTAAAGTTAAAACTGTAATGAAAAAAAAAAATTGGTTCCCTTTTATGTTTCGTTTCTTTACTAAGGGTTTTTTTACTAATATTTTTGTCTGGGAGTTTTCCTCACCCTTGCCACTAGCTAGGAAGTCATTTGCATTTATATCCAGATTTCTGTAATGCTACACTGTGATTATGTCTATTGAAGAAAGTGCTATATAAATAAAATTGATCTAAATTTCAGGTTAAGAGGAATATGAGAGAGTGTAAAAATCAGGAAGGCAGAATCAGCAACAGAACACATGAGGGAACAGGTATGAAGAGGCTTTAGTCGAGAGACATGGAAGAATGGGTGGATGTGTAGCACTTGGGGAAGCTTAAGGTGGATAGATACCGGGCTGAGAACTTTGTATATAGAGAACTTTTTTTGGGGATGAAATTTTGGGGGCTGACAAATGCCCGCAAATGTCGGCAGAACACCCTCTAGAAATTCGAGGTGAATTGAGGGCCTCAATCTGACACCATGTCCTGTGGCAAGCCGGGGGAGTCCTGGATGCTCCCACAGATTCCTTGTTGTCTTCTCTTATGGAGGGCCACCTGCTGTTGGAGGATGGACAAAGTGCACGAGCTGCCAGGGTGGCAGAACAGGTGGGAACAATGATGCCACTGGAGTTGTTGCACCTCTCTCTCTATTTACATGCAGAGCACACAGACTGAAACTGATGCAGGGAGGATGTGTTCAGGGGCCAGTTCCACCCTGTCTGGAACATACTGCATGGCAGATTTACCATTCTTGGAAAGAGATGGTGAAATGAAAATGTCCAAAGAAGAGGCCCCAACAAGCTTGCCAGGGATTCAGACCGTTGGCCGCGCCCTCTGACCAGTGCCCCCACTCCTCTAGGGCGAACTTGATAGCCAAAGTTCCCGTTCGCCAATAGGGTAATTCTGTTCGGCTGGCGTCAACAAGAAAAAGGCGCAGGGATGGAGGCGGCTGTCTTTGGCAGACTACTGAGACAGGACGGCCCCAATGCCTAGATCACTTCCACTTTAAACTGACTGGATCTGGGAGGGTCAGGATGGGGGCAAACATCAAGAGGCCCTTGAGTCTGGAAAAGGCCTGCTCGGCTTTGGGATTCCAACAGAACAATCAGAGAGAAGAGGTCAGCCGGTGTAAAGCTGTAGCCACTGATGAAGTTGTGATAAAAATTTGTGAATCCACAAATGATGCCAGCTTTGAGAGATTTCTGGATGTACTGTGCCATGGCCTCCCTCTTGGGTCTGGGCAAAATCATTTGGAACATGTCTGGACCCATGTAATGACTTTAATATTTAAGTATAAATTTAACCTGCTGATTTCCTTCATCTCGAGCTTAAAATGATCCTAATTACAGAAAGGAAAATAAGTGTTCCTAAGGGTACTGGGTTCATGTGTTCTTTAAATCAGAATTGCAAGGAGTCAAATGATCAAAACACAACATATTCTGTTCCTGTGTAAGGCATGTCTCTGTGAAATCAGGAAGTTTATAGAAAGAGCCACCTGCGAATTGTATATGGTGTTTAAATGAATTTAGAATAAGAGTCAGATTAGCACACAAAAGCAGAGAAGAGGATGAAAGAGTTAGACACTATAGGACATCTGTCAGTAATAGTAGTAATAGTAATAGTAATAGTAATGTCAGTAAGAGTATCCAGGACATTGTGCGGTCTTGCAGATGTGGCCCAATTATTTGTTTTGCTTTCTGGGACAATGCGGCACCGGGCATCCTGGAGGTTGGCCTTCAAGGGGGCCATCATGAATGAGTAATTTCTCTGACCCCATCTCTCCTGTCTTCTATTTGTTCTTCTAGAGGTCCAGTGTAATGTTATTGTATCATAGTCATTGTACTTACTTTTCTTAGGATGAGATTGTACTGAATCAGTGTAACCTCTCATTCCAGGATCTAGTTATGAAATTAATTATAAAAAATAAAAAATAAAAGATTGGCATCCCATCCAGAGTAAACTGTCCCACCTTACACCCAGTGTTCCTGAGATTTCAGATCCACCACAACCTTGACCATATTTACACGCGTACACACACACACACAGTTCAGCAAAGTGAGGGTTAATTTATTCAGTCATGGGGTGAAGAGACAGGAACTCCCTCTTGTTCTACTGATTCCTCATTTCAGACTACAGCTACACATTAGAGACCACACCATAAGAGACATGGTAAGTTAATTACTGAGATTACTTTTTAACTATTCTAAAAGGTTGTCCTTAAATGGAGTTTGTCCATAAAGCTTTAAGGACTTAAAATAAAATCAAAATGCTGTAAACGTCTGTAATTCTACAGCCTGAAACATGAGCGGTGAGCATGCAGAGAGGACAAACTCCATCTTAGATCAACATCTGGAGCTGACTGTGGCCACTTGAGGAACAAAGGCCTCCTGCTATCGCTGCACTTTACCATTCAGCATTGTGCCCCTGATGATTGCCATTGCAGTTACAGCCATAGCCTGCAGCTTCAAGTCCCATGGTTTCATTATCTCCATCATGGGGCTGGTGCTGCTTTCCAGCAGTCTGCTGCTGCTGCTTGGCCTTGCTGTTATATGCTGGGCAAGATAATTGACAGACACTCAGCAAGTCAGGGGCAAGTCAGTGCACTCTTGTAGAAAGCCAGAGACCCAGATGATTAAAGGTATATTCTTATTAAGCAAGACAAAGGTCACAAATTATTAAACCAGTGTTTTTTTATTTTATTATTTTGTTTTTCTTGGATTTCAGCCAGAACAGCTGTAAAAACAAATGCACAGATGTTTTGGTAAGACTATTCTGGTGACAGACTATAAACTGCAGAAGTTTTCATTACAAATTTTACATTATGAAGTATATATCAAGAAGCATCATATAAACAGCAATTTTGTACTTTCCCATGCAATATGTATATTTAATATTTTACATATACATTTTATTTGACAGTAATAATTTAGTAGAATGTCTAATTATGCCTAATAATGAATTTAGGACACTCTTATATATAGGAATACCTACACTTTGGTTTATATTCCTAATGGAACAAAACTGAAAATTTAATTTGAACATACTTCTACAAATGACTGGTGTTTTGGTTATAATGTAGAAAAGGGGTCATCCACCTGGTTCCTATCTTCATACATGATTCTGTGCCAATACTAATCCAACACAGCTGATGTAGTTAATCAAGTGAAGTAGATGGATTGAAAACTCTGCAGGAAGGTTGAATTAAATTGGTGATCACTGTCATAAAACCTTTAATATTTCACTTTGCACTTATAGTAAAATATGCTGTGTTATGAAACACAACCATATGAACTCAAGTCCAGGGACCCCAAATCACTCTGCTTCCTTATAAGTCCATTCAATCTACAGTCATTAAGTAATATTTTGTCATATATTCAGTCATATTTACAGCTCTATAAATTATATAGGATATATATAATAAGATTTCTATAAAATCCACACTTAGAAAAACTTATTCTATAGCAAACTCCCAAGTTATTTTCTCACAAAGGAAATCAAATTCATACTCTAATGTACATTAAATATAATGATTGTGTACTGAATATTTGAATTATATTTTAATGCAAATGGTGCTATAAATATGCTATAGCATGTGATTTGTCCAAATTTCTCTTGAAGCATGCAATTGATAAAATTAAAATGGTGGCTAAAGTCATTAAAAGGATCAGGATTTAATCACTGTTTGCAGCAATTCAGGGTTAAAGGATGGAGGAGTAGCACGGAGGATTAAAATCTTTTCACAGCAAAGCTCCATATACACTCTGTCCTGCATGGATGGCCCTGCTGTTGCTCTTTGGGATATTTCAGCAGAGAAGTAAGACAACGGTTAATGGTGCCTACATTTCTCTCAGAGCACTGCGTGAGGAATGAAGCATTGCCATGGGTTTTATGGAGTTATACCTAGAGATTGACCCAGTCACTTTAAACCTGATTATTCTCATTGCCAGCTACGTGATACTGCTTCTGGTCTTCCTGATCTCCTGTGTGCTCTACGACTGCCGAGGCAAAGACCCCTCTAAGGAGTATGATCCGGAGCCTCCAGCTCCACAGCAGCAGCCTTCCAACCAGCTTGTGGCGAACTCTCCACCATCTGGACAGTTTAACGAGCAAAACAACACCGGTGTCAACAGCTATGTGCCACCCACCCCTGATACACGTGAGAAAAGGAGCACACTGGTATAAATAGCCATCAGTTCTCTCGGCTAGGAAAAAAAACTGAGTTAATTTCTTTTCTTTTAATTTTCCAAACTATCAATAATTCCACCACAAGCAAGCTTAGAAGAGGTAAGACATTTTAATATACTTAATATCCTTAAACTGAAAACATCAGGTAAATTGATTAGAGTAGAAAAGATTATACTTTCATTTACAGTTCAGTCGGCAATCAAAATTAGTATGGAGTCCAGAACATTTAAAGCTTTAATGTAGTGTACATAATTTTTAGTTATTTTCCCACAATTTACCATGAAAACCCATTTTCACATTTCTTTTGATTCTTGTTACTGAGACTGTAGCTGTTTTTAGAGAACACATTCGATGCATACTTAAAAAAATGGATGATATTTGACTTGTGATTAGACAGCATTTGCTTGCCATTATGCTGGAAGAGCCATTAGAAGCAGGCAGATTATCTCTAGCTGCATCATATCACTGTTGCGTCAGCTCCCAGGACTGCTCTCGTTAAACACACACACACACACACACACACACACACACATACATCCTCTTTATGCTTTTACAATTGCTATGTAACTACAATATTTTTCCCTCATGATCCAATTTCTTTTGCAGACCTTTTTTTGCAAGCAAGTTATGAACACACACTTCAAATATTACGGAGCTTTTTATGTGATTTTACATGGTGTTCATAAAGTTTTGATCATAAATGCTACCACTGTCTTTAAATCTAATGTGCTTATTCTCATTCTAATGTGCATTCTGGAAAGCTTTATATTTCCAAGCATATGCAGTAAGCATAGAATTGATGCAGCTTTGTTACACTTCAAAATGACAGTCTAGTGCAATATCCAAGAAAACCGCTCTCTAGTGTACATCCCTTTCTGCAGTTTCACACACATGAATAAACAAATGAACGAATGACTCAATCAATCAATCATTATGTAGGACAAATCATGCTTCATGCTATAGTTTTACTACAGAATAAAGCTGACTAGATGGAAATATTTAAAGAACTATGATTAGGTATTATGATTAGGTACTAAGGCTTCTTTTTTTGGTCATGTTTCCTTCTGCTTGACCAGATTTCGAAACTCACATGACACTAAATATCCTAAGCTAGTTGCAGTCATAATGTTTTGGTTCATAAATGCATTCATTTGACCTAAATAGGATGCTTGTTGTAATAACTGGGTCAATATTTCTCCTGCACCAATTCCTGACATATTATTCATAATTTTATGTATATTCTGTTATATCAGTGACAACATAAACTATATTGATAAACGGATGGGAACCCTTGAGCATCACACTCCTGTGTGCTTCATAAAAATCTCATTTCAAAATCATGGGCATTAATAAGGAGCTGTTTTTCCCTTTCGTCCCCTAACAGCCTCCACTCTTCAGAGAAGGCTTTCCATTGGATTTTAGAAAGTGACTGTAGGGATTTGTGCCCATTCAGCCTCAAGAGCTTTAATAATAGGTTGGGTACTGATGTCAGGCGAGTAGGCTTGACACGCAGCTGATGTTCAGTGAGGTTAAAGTGAGAGCTGTGTGGAGATCATTTGAGGTCTTCCACACCAACATTGGCAAGTCATGTCTTTATGGAACTTGCTTTGTGTGTAGGGACTCATTTGGGCCCTTTATTTAATCAACACGGATGTATTGGCAACTTACATTGTTATTGTTTTAAAACACTCTCTGGACTCCCAAAAGGGCAACAACAGCTACAACATTTTGAGTATGCATTACACACAGCAGAAAATAAAATAACATTTCTTTCCTGGTGGAGGAACAGAATTTGGCACAAACAATGACAAGAGCCTTTCCTGATTGGATCAGCAGTGCACGTTAAAAGGTGTTGGAAATGTTTTTCTGGTACACATCTGGACGTCTAATATCCTTGGAAGTCTGGGAGCATAATTTCATGAAAGTAAATATATAATTAAATGTCATAATTTACATTTCTTTTGAATTCAGATAGTTTCCGTAATGTTTTTCTTTTTTTTAGTTAGCACAGCACCAATTTGGGATAATTACTCTATTACGCAATAGAATTTAGTGTCATAAACATGTTGGAGACTCACAGACCCATGATCCTTGTGTCAGCATCGGTTTCCTACTCCCTACTGCCTACTTGCCCAAAGATGTGAATGAGTGCATGACTGTGTAATTAACTGTGATGTCCCACCCAGGATATGGTCTTGGCTTGCACCCAGTACCTCCAGGATAGACTTCTGATCTAACACATCACTGACCAGGATAATGGGGTTACTGAATATGAATGAATAAATGACCATTTTATTGACCACTGAATAAACTGCCTTTCACCTATAACTGCTTTATTAAATGTCTTGTTGGTAACCTTTTTTAAATGCTATATCATCCACATGAACCAGAGTTGGATATTAAAGAAAACTACACAAACATTTAGACATTTAGAGCATTTAGAGCTCCAAACTTACAAACAACAAATAACAAACTGCCATATTAAATGTTAATCTTTTCTCTTTTCTAGGACCATCTATAATCCAGGCCACACAACAAGAATGCTTACAGATTCTAGAAATGGGGTCAGCACAGCTTCTGAGCCCAGAGACGGCAATCATCTGAGAAAAATCCTAAAGAGAAGATGTGGCCAGTGACCTGCACCCTGTTGCTGTCTATGCATATAATATGAACAAATAATAAATAAATCTATGCTAATAAATCTTTTGATCCATATGAGGATAAATTATGTTGCGTGTTTGAGATGTTTCAGTGTCCTACTGATAGGTGTGTAGTGTCCTTAAAGAATACCTAGGGTAGAGATTTTGAATATTAGTAGAACTTTGAACTCAGTTTGCATATCAGAACCAATAACGTGACGACGATTAACAACTTCTCAGACACTCTATTAAATTAGCTCCAAAACATAAGCGAAAATGACAAAAAATATTTTTCGTCAGAAGCAAGGAAATGGGAAAAACAGAAGTAAACTCTTTCATAATTCCTTTTGGGGTTTATAGCCAATGGCCAGTGAACAAATCTGAACATTTTATGCAGTCCGCATTTATACAATTAAGATACATGATTTAATTGTCATTGGTTTTACTAACAAGTTACTTTATAATTCAAGTAACCTCTTAGTAAAACCAGCAGCTAAAATCTAGCATGAATAGTGACTAGAATGTATGTATGTGGCATGTTTAAGAATAAGATACACAGCTAATGGTGATGATTGTGGAAGGCCAGTGTTAGTGACTGTGAGCTGGCTGGTGGATTCTGATGTTGCTTTTTTTCCAAGCATATCCACAAGCAGGCCTGGATCAGCATGGGATTAACAGCAGATCCCATCTGCTACCTCTGCATTTGCAAATGGCTTTATATAACCTCATGTCTATTTGATAAATGCCACAGAAATCCCTGCAGTATGTCGCCTTTGTTAGTGTGGGGTAAATGGTCATCAAGGCTACACCCATAAGATGACTACACAAATAAACATACATCACAGCTGCTCTGATCACATGTCATTAGAGCACAGATGTAACAGTGGACAAGAATCATTAACACTGAAATAGTGAAAGAAAAGAGAGTCAGAGGAACAGAGAATTCAAGGGAGGATATTACAGATTTAAATGGATATATTTTTGTATTTACCTGAAATTTAGATACGAGTATACAATACAGAATAAAGTATACTGTATATTTATGAGTAGGGTTCCACAATGTGACCTAAAGATTTCAGGAGGCAGCTGATTTAGGGTAGTCCAACCTTACAACAGAATTTTGCACAGAAACGTTTACCAATTTGTCAATTTTAACCGTTTAAAGAACCCATTATGTCTGACTGTGTAGAATTTCAAATACAGTCACATTAACCAGTACAACTTATCCTGCCTACACTGTATAAAATTGTTCAAAACTTTGTATTGTATCACACATATATTTATTTATCAAATAAATGGTTTGTCAGCTAATTAGACTTCGACATCTACTTCAATTTGGGACAGTGATGCTTATCAGAGGCATTAAAGATTTTTTGTTCTCTTGACATGATGACGGACTTGAAGAGAACATGGATCATGGAGGTTTGGATCATGTTGACATAAAAATGTGACATTTTAAATCTCTCTACAAACAAGTTAATTTTTGAAAAAAGGATGCTCTCTAGTGGTTTTTTATAGGAAGACCCCAAACCCCAAAATTTTCAAAAAGAATAGTTGCACAGATGCAGTGTAAATGATTTGCTAATTCCTTTACAAAAACTTCATTTACTTTCATCTCTTGCCAATAAATAAATAATATGCATTAGTTTTTATTATAATTTAATATACTGGCTCATTGTTTTTTTTAATCATTTGAATTATTTTTATTGATTTTATTATAATTTTATGATTAATGAATTAATATTTTATTATTATTATTATTATTATTATTATTATTATTATTAATGTGCTTTATTCATATTGAATTATGTTTAATGTATTACGAAATTCAATGAGCATATACTGGAAATAAGCCTGAAATAAAGCCCATGTCTGAAATATTCCTTTAAACAGAGAATAACAGAAAGGAATTTAAACATTGTTGGGGCTTTTTATGCACATTTTACCAATAAAAATGTAAAACAAAATAATAATAATAATAATAATAATAATAATAATAAAAAAACACACAAGATATAAAAGACTGATATTTACAGTCTAATTTACACATAAGATAAGAACACAAGTAGATTTGTTAAGAATTTATTTAATCATGATTGTAGGCAAGAAAACAGGAAAAGGGGGAAAAAGAAGTCAGACAATAAACCAACAATAAAATATTTTTTAAAGCCAATAAATACTCTACTAAAAATAAACATGCTATAAATTCAATTTTATGGCATAAGATCTTTTCACAGTCAACATTCACTGCTTTCAACAGTATTGCAAACACAATGATACCATCTTTCAAAAGAAATCATTTCACCAGCAAGAAACACTGCAGACTGTGTTGATCCTAACAATAGTACAAACAGCAAAAAAGAGGGAAAAAAAAAGACCTTGTTCACCTTTCAGTGATGCATAAAAATAGATTCAGTATGACTAGGAGATAACAAATGGATGTTAAATTCAGAAAAAAAAACCTTTAATGCATTAGATAAACGGATTGGATTATACTTCACTAATGCCCATGCAGAATTCCAGCAAGCTACAGCATTTTGAAATATTTAAAAGCTCTTTTTTCCATGTAGTCAAACACCCTTCAAACACATCTTTAGAGATTCATAGGAAAATACTGTACAAAACAAACCAAAAAAAAAAAAAAAAGCTTTGTAAAACATTTCAGACATTTATACATAGATATTTTCTTTCTTTTGGTCTGGAATAAAGACTGATAGTTTATTCAGAGACAGAAAATCACCACACATTTACATTCTGACCACATTCTGGCTCCAAAAGGCAAGCAGAGTCTTTTCTTAATTTCTTGTTATTAATCAAGTTTCAAACACATTGCCATTCTCTGTGAAATGACCAGTGCTAATAAAACTTGGCAGTGTCATTTACCTTTGTTTCAATAAACAAAACTCTATTCATGTTCAGTACAGAAGCCAAAAAAATTATTGCCACAGGTATAGTGTTCTAATTCATCTCATCGTAAATACTTACAATGAGGGAAAAAAAAAAAAAAAGTAAAGATGGGTATCAAAGACATAAGATTTAACGTATTTGATTAAAGATCAAAATATGGTCTAAGCATTCAAAAAACATGCTGATGTGAGAGGTATGAAGGCTATATATCAACACAAATCCCAACCAGAAATAAACTGGGATAGAAGAAAATGGTGTGTAACAATCATGTAACAGAGTCAAATAGTTTAATAAAAAACTGTCATGTTAAAAAAGCGTACTCATAAATACTCTTTTTCTTTATAGAATTTTTTTTCTATAATTTACTCTGTGTGTGTGAAAACAGCAGGCCATTGCAGAGACACTGAAAATTAGTGTGAGGCCTAAATGTAAATTTTGCTCGCCAGATTTAACACTGGAGTGCTGACTCACTAAACATATAAAGCCTGCAAATTTGTACTTTATTAATAAAAACTGTAACAATGTATCTACTATGATGAACTAAAAATGATTTTTTTCCATACAATTAAGTGCTATAACATTCCTTAAACATATACAGAATACATGAATAAGAAGGAACCATCCCTATAGCATAAAACATCTCTTTATATTTAAAAAATAAAAAAGGCTGGCTAATAAAAATGACACTGAAACATGACCTCACACTAACACAATTCTAAAGTGCCAAGAACAGACAGGGGTGATGGTCAACAGGTTTAAATGATGAAAGGACATTTCACCATTCCATCGTACTTCCTGTTACCCGGACCTGTAGGCCTCACAGAGGGCCGTGCTGAGCTTCATACTTTGCTAGAATATTTTTACAGCGCCCAAGCTCCTTCCGCAGATCAGCCACTTCCTGTCGGAGAGCGGAGTTCTCCTTCTCTAGGAAACCGGCCCGGATGGCAATCTGGTTCTCCTTCAGGCGCCGAGCATCCCGTGACCGCTTGGCAGCCATGTTGTTCTTTCTGCGCCGTGCCCAGTATTTTTCATCCTACACAAATGTATGTGAAAGAAATGAGATGTTGACCTTCCAATTAAACTGACTAACATATGAAAATCTATCAGCGGCCATTTGCTTTGTTTACACTAAGACATTTTGAATGGAATAAGACCGGGCTTACTTTCAAGCATTAAAACAAGCAAATTTATAAAACACAAACAATGTCAGTCTGACAAATGAACCCATATTTTTATGCTGCATACACTTTTCCAATTTAATTGTAATGCTTAAGAAATTGTGCTGCGATTTTTACCATGTCAACATAATTAGCACATTTATTTATATATTATATTTATTGTTGTTTGAAACCACAGGGGTTTTAAGCTCTCACTAGTCTTACTATCTTCGTGCTTGTTCATTTTTATTTTACACTTCTTCTAGATCAAGAATCTCAGCATACTTTATATCACTAAAGTCTTGTATGCATGTATTGCTATTCTTGGTCACCCAATCTGCAAGCAGTTGTAAGCACAATAAAGATAAATTGGTTGTCTCCAAAGCACACAGTGTTCAAGCACAATCCAATACCACTTTTAGGTTTATGTTTTAATGTGACAGTGGTTACTAAAGAATTATCCATCTGTGTGCTGAGGGTTTTTTTTTTTTTTGTTGTTATTATTATTATTTATTTATTTGTGAAGTCATGACTGTGAAATCAGCTTGGAGCAATTTATTACTCTGCAAATCCTTGCATGGATCCACTTTTATTTGGACAAATTAAAATGGCAAATCCTTTAATCCGAACCCCAGAAGAACTAGTGTGCTCTATGAAAAGTAGGACCACATGGGTTTGGCCACCCAAGGATGAATGAATGAACTACTGGGCTTAAGCTTCTTATCAAAAGATGCAAGTGACATGGGAAGTGTCAGTGAGAATAGGGGTAACATTGTGCACACACACACACACACACACACAAAATGAAGTGTAGCCACACTGTTACCTTAATGTCATCAGGAATGAAGACTTTGCGTGCCTTTTTGATGATTGGCTTGGGTTTAAGCTCATCTTCAGAGAACCTGCACTTACGAGGGTCGAATGCTTCCTGGCCTGGCACACTAGACAGAGCCAGGTCTGTTGGGTCAGGCTCATAGCTCATCATCACTTGGATGCTCTCTGGGTCAACTGGGCTAGGAGTGTTGCGTGATGAAGGCATCACTGCAAATAGAATTAATATATTTGATACCAAATTTGTGAAAATGTATGTCTAAACAACATGCATCAAAAACAGAGAGCTCTATAGATAGTATCTAATGACTTTTCAAATGATAGCGCACATATACTGGGATAAGCTTGTAGTGTCGGCACTAATCCACTAAGTGGCAACACAGTACATGCATTGAGCACACATTCGGCAAAAAGCAGGAGCAGTATCAGCTTAAGCAACAGCTGCATGTCAATTACAGGACCTGTTTACCAACCAAGAAAATTAAACACTATTTTGTGGTATTTTTAGCTATTGTTCAAAGCACATGTGGATCAGACATCTTACATTATTTGTGTGTATATATGAAGACCTGCTCAGGCCTGGCCAAACTACTGACCGATACTGGTTAAATACAAACAAACAACCTTCAAGGCAAAAAGATCTAATCTGAAATCATTTATAGTCGTAAAGGACATTTAAATGTCAGCCAGTCTGTACATTTTTAAGCAAAGGACTCAAAGGCAACTGGTGTAACTCAAGTGATGCACACACCTATACCTGTATACCCTTAATCACTACATTATGACTGGGTTTTATATAAGACTAAAGTAAGATTGTAATGTTGCACAGCACAAAGGTTAATCATGTGATCCAAATGACTCCATTTTGGACCCCATACTCATAGGGGAGTAAGTATGGGTTTGTGGTCTTATTTGTTAAATAGAAGTGTGTCACTGAATTACCATCAAACTGATCACAAGCTCAGAGTTGTCCACCTGGAATCGAATAGATCACATTTTGAATGAATTTAATTGTAGGGTCAGACTGAATAAAAGAGATTTAAGTGCTTGAACTGAAAAGCATGCAGTCCACTTGCAGCTGTCATATGTTAAGGCAATTGGCCCGTCACGTTTTCATACACGCTGGCTGACAGAAACATCAGCGTGCACTCCAGGTGCTCACTGTAGCAGCCTGTGTTTAATGTGGATTCTACAAATGACACTGGCTCATTCCAGTTTTAACTTCCATGCAGACACAATCATTATAAGACTCTGGCTTCTGTTCTTTACCCCTAAACTTAACTTGTTTTTACTTCTTTAACCTTCAGTGCAGACTCATGCTTTACTTTCAAACAAAGGCTCACTCTTAAAGGCAAATAAAAAATATGTACAGCACTTCTTAAGAAATGCATCTACTTTTCGCAAAGCTGTACTTTAACGTGTGTTACAAACTTCACACCTGTGTTTTACACTTTCTATGCATTTGTTTAGAATCTAAAAACTGACATCTAATTGTATCATCTTTCTGTTTGATGTTACACTGCTGAGAAAGCCAGGATCATTTTTGTTGTTGGAAATGTGTCTGTGGTTCAGGGTTACACTAGTGGATTGTTAAATGCTATAAGGAAATGATTGCATATTGCTGCCAGCCATTCCTTATTCAGAGGTGTGGACAATGCATGGCAGCTTTAAACAAAACCTAATGCTATGTTGACTCATTGCATGTCAATTATATGCATTAATTAGGTTCATTCTGACATGGTGTATAATAACAGCCAGCATTTGCTGCAGTAATGTTGCTTCTGTTCTGACATAACACTGCTTGTACCTGTTCGTGTGGGACTCTGAAGGCAGTTCTGAGAGACCATGCTTGTGTGGATGGAGGTGCTGACTCTGTTGCTGAGGTCCATGACGGAGACTGGGGTCTGCTGCTGCTGCTGAGGACATTGGCTTTGCTCATGCTGTGGTGGACTGGATGGAATGCCATTTTCAGACAGAAACTCGTCAAGGTCCATGTACTCCAACTGAAAATTATCGCCATCATAAGGCAAGGTCTTATCCCAAAGTACCGGGCCCAGGAAGGCAGACTGCGGCACATTCCTCTCTTCCTCCAACTTCTTCTCCTTGTCATAAACTGCAATGTAAATGAATGATGTAAAACTGAGTTTGACTGCTTTTTTCATGTAGCTGTAATAAGGTTTATTTTTTTTCCCTTTTATGTGTAGGTTAGTTTCTTGGTTTGTGCATCTCTCATTGCGCTGCATGCAGTATTTTATTTGTGGTCAAATCACGAGTTTAACAGGCTGCTGATCTTATTCCTTGACTGACCAAACACAAGGTGCACTTTGCCTTTTCTTGCGGGAGTTAATTAACAATCCCATCAAAAAATATACTAGAAAATTTTGCATCGAGGTCAATATACATGTGCAATTTCGAATGCATGTCAAATAATGTAATTATCTCGCCATGACAGTTTCATTATATTATATATATGAAAAAATGAGACAGAATTTATTTTTACCTTCTTCGTGGTGCCGTGGTAGTTTCATTGGATATTCGAGAAGAGATTTGAGCACTCCGTAAGTTGGAGGAGGTAAAAAAGTTGGGTTCATGGTCAGAGGTCTGGACATGTCAGCTGTATTCCGTGCAAGCAAAAGCAAACAAACAAACAAAAACAAAACCCGAAAGACGAACCGAAGAAAGTGCACGATCCGCTATGCAAAATGCACGAGTCGCGTCGAGCGTGTTGAGAGAATAAACAGGACGGATAGTTAAGATTGTTAGACAGATAAATAGATAGACAGATAGCCTGCTGCTGTAAGCTCCGGGCTCTGCGACCTTAAACTGTTGAGTGGACTGTAATGATCACTTCCATGTGTGAACACTCAAGCGCGTGACGTCAAAGCTCGAGAGGCTGGACCGACTTTCCAGCTGCATGGAAAGTCATGCACACACACAAATCAGGAACAAATGTGACAAGTGACTCGAGCTATACTCTAGATATCGTTGACATTTACAATACTAGATGTATGTGGTTACGACGCAATCAGTGTTTGTAAGAAAAATCGGAAACTCATCTAAGCATGAGTTGAGTTAAAGTCGTGCTCGCGTCCTCTTTTACACTAAACTTGCATATCAAGGCAGAAGTAGAATCAGTGCACACAGGCTTTCATCGTTGTTCAGCACGTTCAGGACAACAACACGGATCCATCGCACAACCGCCTGGCATGCTCCGGGCGCGTGCTGGGAGCGGCAGGTCACGTGATCTGAGCGGCTTGACCTACTTTTGTCCAATTAGAACGCGCGCGCCCGTGCGACTGCCCCTCGCTAGTCACGTTGAAACTCACGCGCTGCTAAGGAGAAGTGTCGCTTTAAATCAGTCTCAGGTTCATTTTCTGCCCAAATCACAAACAAGCAACGATAAGTGTGACGTTTATGATTTTTTTTTTAAACTTTGGTTTGTGGGCAGACGTCTATACGCAAGTGTATGAATTGTGTGAAGTATTTTCCTCTTTAGAAGTTTCCTTGACAACTGGTTGCTAAAGCAATAAATGTGAAAGTAGGTCGTGATGAGAAGCCACTCTGTTTGAAACACGACCAGCCACATGGCTAAACATGTGCAGACTGAGAGCTGCGCTCATCTCTATCTGGCTCAGCAGGTTTGGCTGTTGTTGTTGTTGTTGTTGTTGCTGTTGTTTTACCGTGAGCATGCAACTAGTTAGGTGAGAAGCAGTGTGTCATAACTGAGGAATGAAATGAAATGTAAATAGATAGGGTGGAGTTGAATTGTAGAGAAATTTCTAACCTATGACAAATCAAGTGAAATACTTACCAAACAGTGGCATCAGAACGCTTCAGTGTCTCTAAATATTTTATGCTTTATTCACATAAAAGACAGCTCATCATGCAAACTGTAAAGCATCTGATTTCCTCTCCATTTACTGTAACTTTAGTTTTGAATCTTTTAGGTCACAATTAATCTAAACAATATTTAGATCGTAGCTTTCCCTTATTCAAAAGTCACAGCTGATTTTAATTCATAACCCAAAGGGAAACCTGGAAACGATATATAATATATAGCACAAGACAAGGCAATGTTCAGTGCTTGATTTGAGGAATGTGTCTATTTTGTTGGCAGACCATCTTTAATTTGGGTGAGAGGGATGGTAGAGTATGTGTGATCTCTGTGATTTTCAATTCCTGGAAACAGATATATTTAACAACATGGAGAATGAGAGGGAAAAAAATCAATACGCATGGCCCTGAGCATTTGGTGTATTGAGTTGTGCAGCACACTCCAACTCAGAAATAGCTAGACCCGTTACACTCGGCACAAAAAAGTAAACTGGAAATGATCAGATTTTGTTGTCTGGTGTACTTTATTTCCTTCACAACAAAATCAGAATATGTTCCCAAGTAAAACAGGGAACATATCTAATTAAAGATCTAAACACATGGTTCTACTGTAAATCTGTAAGTAGGCATGTTTTAAATAAATAAAAGCTTTAAGTAAATCAGCACTTAGCAAAGCAAACCTTCAAGACGTGCTTTTCAAAAAAATATCAACATAAGGCTTAGGGTACATCCACACATGGAGCTGTATGTAGGTTCACATGTGTGCTATGCCTCTTTAACAGTTATAAAATCCACATAGGATTACAACAGACGAGTATTGCTTTGCTGTGTTGAGAATATCAGACTGCACAAGAATGAAATATGAAAGTAACTAGCACGGCGTAGTGAGTTATGGACAGTGTTCCATTCTTCTGGAGCAGATATTGAGAGCCAACCTAGAAAAGTCGAATAATAATAAAAACACTTTCCATTGCAGATTTGTTACTAAGCTAACTGTGTACTACGTGTATGCCAGGTAAAGGTAGAATGTATTTAAAGCAGGTTTAATGATCAGGTCTTGGATAAGCTCACTGGACTTTCTTACAGATTTGTCTGGTTATAAGACTGATTGAATTTTCTGAAGAATGGAAATGGTGAATGGGCTAGGTCCAAGACTTGGTGAAGAAAATTGGAAAACAGCGAAGGCCAGAATGGAATAACCGAGGACGTTCTTGAGATGGAAGAAAAAGAGGAAAAAAGGATTCTATAATGTGTGTTTTGGATATGTTTTAAACTTTGGTCCCTTTTCTGGGGGACCAGAATTAAGTATATATAGATTAAGTTCACAAATGTTAAAGTTTTAATTAGGAATAATAACAAACTGAAGGAGATTGTAGACAGTGTTGGATCAGATACTGTGAACAGCCACACTGCTGAGATCTGGCACTTGCTATTAATCTGGCATCACTTCCGAGCTTCAGTATAACTTGGGTATAGATAGACAGCACATATGTAATTGTTGCCAAATGCTCTGAATGAAAGTTGTATCAATATGCACCTCCGCCACTGTGTCTTCTAAAAAGAAAAGACATTCATGTAATGGCCAGACCACTGATTTTGTCTTAATTGTTTAACATAATAGAAGTTGCTAATAATGCTAATCTAAATCTTCAATAGGCAGTATCATGTCTCTCCAGACTGAAAAGGACAACAGGTGGAAGTAGGTTTAGGATTATTTTTATGGTATCTGTACTGCTAATGAGCAGTGCGTCTCGAGTCTGATTTTTCAAATGGCCCAGAAAATCATGGAAATGTGTTCGGATTTTATATTTGCAAAATGAATCAGATTTAAAATGAACCTACATGTAAAGTTATATTTAATGTCATAGCTTTAGTCTCTTTTTTTGTTTGTTTATTTGTTTGTAAAGCAAATAATCCTCAGAAAAAGTGCCATTGTTGTGAGACTGGGTCTAGCCTTTGGACTCTTCTGAGTTCTGTATTGGATTGTTTGAATCTGGTTCACAAAGACCCAAGGAGCTCATCACAGGGTGGGTCCATGATGTTGTCTGAGTCACATGGCTGTGGAAACAAAAAGACAAGTCACTCACACTTCTGGGACACTCTCTTTCTAATTATATTTGAAACAAGCCCCATGTATCATATCTAGTCAATTCGATCAAATTTAAACTCATAAAAATCCATTACATACTGAAAATGGTAAGAAAGGCTGCACATTAAGAAAACAACAAAAAATAATTCACAGGTTAAAAACATAATGTATCCTGTAAGTAACATACTTGATGTAGTATTTGGCTCCATTTGCAGTATATGCTTCATCCCAGCCATAGGGTAAACCTTAAAGAAGACAACATAATGGCGTCCTTATGATTCCATTTGTTTTAAAGCTGAAATCCGTTTATATGTGCCACACTTTTACTAAGTTGCAAGAGTGATCAGTCTGTCACATGTAAAAGCACATGCATCATCCATCTCAAAGTTAACGTTACTCTATTTGGTGTCAGCAGGTGAAGGCACGGTGGCACTCCATGTGCAATTCAAAACAACAGCCCTCCTAGTGGAAAGCACTCAGCTGAAACGTGAGCATCGCTCTCTAAGAGGTCACATGCAGCCCAGCGTGTGAGACACGTTTTCCTTTTTTTTTTCCCTCTTCCTCCCCCGCCATTCTTTTCACCTGATCCTTCAGCTCCTGGCTGATTATCTGTCCTCCCCTCCCACACTTCTACTGCCTCATCATCCTCTCTCATCAATCTATCTACTCTTCTTTGCTGCTTTTCCTGCCCTTGCCTCATTCAAAACTAAAGACTATGTGAATTAGAAGCCTTAAAGTAAATAAATGAACAGGGAACAAAAAATGCTACACTATAATCACACCATATTTGAGACAAAGGGAGTGCTAAAAATACAATTATCTTTCTTTCACTTTTGCATATAAAAACATTTTATAATAGGTACCCGTGTAATCTACACTTGCTGTCCACTTTAATAGTAACACGTGCACCTGATAATTTATACAGTTATCCAGTCAGCCAGCCATGTGGCAGCAGCACTATGCATAAAATCATACAGCCCATGAGCTTCAGTTAATGTTCCCATTAAAAAACAGAAAGAAGGAAATCTCTCTGACTTTGTACATGGCGAGGTTGTTGGTGCCAGATGAGCCGGTTTGAGTATTTCCAGGTTTGTCACACACAACAGTCCCTGGAATTTACACTGGTATACTAATATCATCAGTAACAATTGTCATTATATTATGTAAGGAGCCAACACCTTTTGATTTTTTGACTCTCATGTTTACTTTCATATTTAAAGTAGCTTTTTTATTTCTGAATTTGAGGAAATCATACCTTTTTCATTACCAAAGTTTTTTTAGATGAGCATTTACACTTGTACAGTACTTGAATAAGAATTATTTGTAATTCTACCAAATCAGCAATATAATTATGACTTATGACTGATTATATTTTGGGGAAGAGTGAAAAGTCACTTGATTCTTAAAAATAATCCGGTGATACATGCAATTTATGCATTCAGTTTGAATACATGAATTTTTGTTGACATTAAGAGTTTGATCCTGAGCTCAGGTTATAGTCTGTGAGGAGTTTCTGTGAATGTTCTCAGTGTTTCCATGTGAGTTGGCTTTCCAATCTCCTCCCAAAAACATGCGAGTTGGTGGATAAGATACAATAAATTGCCCCTAGGTGTGTATAAGGGTGTGAATGTGTGTGCAAGTGGCATCCTGAGATATCCTGGTTTCTTATCCATAGTGTATTCCTGCCTCAAGTCCAGTGTTTCTATGATGTGCTTCAGAATGAAGCAACTACTGAAATCAAGTGAGTGAATGAGAACAGTCTTTGACCATTTAAAAAGAGGCAAACTTCTGTTTGGACAAGCATGTATATGAGTTTGGCTCTGCTGTTCCATTCATCAACATTTAGATGTTCCTAATTCTATTCCTGGATATGATCCACCCTACAGACTTTCATGCCAACACACTTGGCTATAATTTCTATATGCTCCTAAAGACTGTGATTAACTGTACCAGGTGTGATAGATTAAGTAGGAACCAAACAGCTCAAAGGTGGTAGATCTTCTCAGACCAGCCAAGTACATCAGCATAGACATTAAATCCCCATTATTCATGGAAATATGCTATTTTAAGCACAGTGTTTCAACAATCGTACATGCCATATGTCAAATGCACCTACTAACTTTGCCTATGTAATTAATCTCAGTCACTGTATAATGGTATGAGTTCTATGGAAAAGAAAGACAGTTTAACACAAAATAACCCAAATAGAGTGTCTATTATTCCATATGCTACTTTATTCTTCATGATTCGGCTTAAAAAAATATCAATGGAGCAATTCATTTTTAGAAGTTCACATATTAACCAAAATTAGGTCATGATGACAACAAACATTTAAAAACAACATTTCTCTTCAAACCTAAACACTTCTGCAAAATTTACTGTACTTTATTAGGGAACTAACCAAACACAGTGCTTTTCCTCATTGAGAAATAATTAGTAAACTAGCCTACTGACTGATTCAAGGTGTGTAAATAAAACGCAAATTTCTGTCACCAAATAGGCTTTGCTTTAATAAGCCCCCTTCTGTTTCAATTTGACACTGTTGTCTGTGTCTTTGTATGGCGCCTGCTCCCTGCAGAGTGCTGCGTGACATCCAATGCTTTTGAAGAACCTGACAATTGCCTTTTCAGAGATTTGTATCCAGGCAACGACTGCAGCGCTGAGGCAAATCAGACCCGATGGGCGTATTGTACCAGGAAATGCACCTTAGATTGTGCTTCCTTATTGGATTGACCTAATTCTTTTCACACTATACACCAAAACCAGATTATGAGAATTTTCCCTGATTAGTTTATTCTATACTCTAATATGGTCTTTAAATGTGGTACATTGAAAAGGTAATTTGACCAATGCATTCAGTATCCCCAATAACATATGATTATGAGTGAAAATAAAAGATTGGACCAGATGATAGATGACAAGCAGCATACCTTTGTATCTGTAATATTTTTAATATCTAAATCTTAATATTCTACATTTTACAAGTTTATTCTTGTAAAAAAAATCTTGTGAAAATATTTCAAGACATGAAATATGACATCTTTAGCACACCATACATATTCTGCTAGTTTTGTATTGTTTTCTTTCCTTTTAGAATACTTTTAAGCTTTTAATTACTATCAAGTCACTTACAGTCCACTTCTATGATGGCTTGAACTGTGTGAATGAGCTCTTGAGCCTCCAGAGCAAGCGTGGAGGCCGTTCCAGACATTTCCCTCCCACTTTGTGTAGCCAGAGTTTGAGAGAGTGTAGCCATCTTTGGCTCACTTTCAGAACTGCAAAACACAAAAAAGTATACAGCAGCAGAATTATGTACTTATTTCCAATTCAGTAAAACATTAGGAATTCCTACGAGATTGTTATCATAGTAGTTTGTACTGTTCCTGATTTCAGTTATGGCTCCTTCAGAAGTGGAGAACACAAAAGGTGTATGGTTGTCCAGAAGATTAGGTATTCTATTTCAGAGTTGGTGTATAAATGAAACAATAGTTACTGCTTTATGCATATCAGTATCACCTTATTACCCTTGCTATGGGTTTTACATCAATACAAATTGTGCTCAAATATAAAATATCATTTGTTTCATATTCTGTCCTTTTCTGTTCAGACAGAGCATTCAGGGTCTCAGTAGATCCAGAGCTTATCCTGGGAATACTGAGCACCAGACAGGAATACATCCTGTCCATTGCAGGGTGCCATGAACACATACTCACAAACTTATTCACACCTATGGGCAATTTAGCATTGCCAATTCACTTACCAGCATGGGTTTGGGATGTGGGAGGGAAATCGGTTACCAGGAGGAAACCCATGTGGACAAGTGGAGAGCATGTGAAGCTCAGCAGATAGTAACCTATAATATTGTGTAGAATTACATCCAGGTTGCTGATTGAGCCAGAGACCTTGGAGCTGCACAAACAATGCAGATAAATATAAACCTCACTGGCTGCCCAGCACAGAGCTTCTATCCAAGATTTAAAAAAAAAAATGCATATATAAATACCTACTAAGAAGAAATGATTAAATCAATGTAGAATGTATGGAATTATTAGTTATGGTGGATTTCTAATGTAAATATGCTATAACCGTGGATATATACAGTTCACTGTGACCTGCTTCAGGCTTTCCTTCATCCATTCTTTTTTCTCTGAGCCTTTGTACGTCAATCTCAAACGCCGTTGTTGGGGGAAAAAAAAACTGTCAATTTTTTTGTATTATGTTTTTTCTTTATAAAAGCTATACAGAAATGACCTTCCTTTGACCTGAAAGGAACAAAAGCACACAGACCAGGCAGCATGAATGCTACAATGCATTGTCCAGCATGACACCTAACACAGAAAGTGTTACTGGGGAAGGGGCTTCATGTACTCAGGCCCACTGACACAGATAGAGAGTTATGAAACATAAAAATATTGCACAATCGCCACACTTTCAGGACAGCTTGCGAAATACTTCTTACCAATTGTAAGTTGGTTGTTTAAATGCATTACAGGCATATGTTACATTCTGTGAAGCTCTGAAACTTATTACATATTGTCTTGCTAAGGTTTTTTAAAATTATTTATTAGTTTTCTTTTATTTCATTGATTTACTCTCATTATTTTTCACCTGAAACATATACTAATATACATCTTTCCTAGCAAACAATTCACTTTCTCACTTTTCAAACAACCATACACACATTCTCATTATTTCAAGCATTCACACAATCTGGTGTCACCCAGAAGAGAATAGCTTCCCTTTTGAGTCCTCTCAACGTTTCTTCCTCATGTTGTCTCAAGGAGTTTTTCTGTGCCACTGTCGCCTCTCGGTTGCTCATTATGGATCTAAATCTACATCCAGATCCCTGAAAAGCCGCTTTGTGACAATGTCTGTCATTAAAAGTTAGCTATGCTATGCAAAGAAACTGACTTGAAGTGATTGCTCTCTGTAATATTTACTGTATGTTGTGCATCATTATACACATTTACAGATTGTATCTAATTATGATACAGTGACATCATCAACCAACCCTACAGCTCCTTTTTCTATTAGGAAATATAATAGCATTTTGTTTTGTATCAAAGAGCAAACTGCAGACCTATTTTGTCTTTACAAACATATCCCATTCTCCTGAACACAATAATGCACAGGGACACATCAACCATTGATTCAGGAGAGATGTTCATTATATATCTGTGGTTTGTGGCTTTTTTTCTTTCTTTTTTTTTCAAATATTTGCAATGCAACTTAGTTATTTGTGCTTTTTTATGAATCAGTGAAATTGCAAACAGGATTTTACTAGCAGTGAAGACACATGCAATTATTTTCTATGATAGCTGTATTCATGTTTGACGCACATGAATCAAATAGGGCTTTGACTGAATGTGATCTGATTATGTCAAATGAGGCATTTTGGGGATAAAGCTGTGGAAAGGTCTGCAGTAATTTTCAGTGATCACAAAATCCTGGAGGAAATGAATAAAAAAGTTGTTAAGACTTCGAGATAGGTATAAAGGTGATATAAGATGTTTTATAAACTTTTTCATACCTCATGTCAGATTATATACACTACTCACAAAAAGTTAAGGATATTTGACTTTTGGGTGAAATTTATGGAAAATGTAAAAAGTTCACACTACAGTGATATTATATCATGAAAGTAGGGCATTTAAGTGGAAGCATGCAATGGTGATTTCCTCATCTCAAACAATTTATTGAAACAAAAGCCAACATTAGTGGTGGGTATACCACAACAAAAAATATCAATGACTCAATAATTTGTCATGTGCCCTTGACCATCAATTACAGCTTGACAACGACGTCTCATGCTGTTCACAAGTCGACTTATTGTCTGCTGAAGCATGGCATTCCACTCTTCTTGAAGGGCGGCCCTCAGGTCATTGAGGATCTGGGGTGCAGGGTAACGAGCCTCTACACGGCGACTCAGCTGATCCCATAGGTTTTCTATGGGATTCAGGTCTGGAGAAAGTGCAGGCCACTCCATTTGAGGTACCCCAGCCTCCAGCAGCCATTCCCTAATGATGTGACATTGATGAGCTGGAGCATTGTCGTCCATGAAGATGAAATTAGGCCTGTGTTGTTCATGCAGGGGCACAATGACTGGATTAATGATGTTATTCATGTAGTATTGGCTTGTCACTGTACCATTCACAAGATGTAGGGCAGTTCTGTATTGAGTAGACACACCTGCCCAGACTGTAACACCACCACAACAGTGGCTGATACATAGCACTCTCCTTGACGTCTCCAACATCGTTGGCGGCCATCATTTCTGCTCAACGTGAATCGGCTTTCATCAGAGAACAGCACTGAGGCCCACTGGTCCCTCATCTAGTGTAAATGGTCCCTGGCCCAACGCCTGTGCCTGGTGGTGGTCAGGTACCATTGCAGGTCGTCTAGCATGCAGACCATGCTGATGTAAACGGTTTCGAATGGTCTGACGTGACACTTGGGTCCCTTAAATGTGCCTGGAGTTGAGTGGCATTCATCATCCGGTTCCGCAGGGCACTGTTCACAATGAAGCAGATATCAATGTGGGATGTGGCCAAAGGACGCCCACTTCTGTGCCTTTCTGTGACTCTTCCAGTCTCTCTGTATCTCTGTCGCAACCTGCTGATGACACTCTGTGACACTCTAAGCTCAGTGGCCACTTCCCTCTGAGAACATCCTGTTTGAAGCCTTGAAATTGGGAGGTACCTTTGATCAATTGTTAGGTGTGGTCTTGGTCTCATGATGTCAAAATGTGAACAGCATGATGAAGAGGACTTTTTAAATACCAATTCTAATTGAACCAGAAAATTTATTGGTCGATTCATGGATCAAACACCAGTTGTGAATTTTGCCGTTAAGCACCTTGATAGAGAACAGCAAGTTATGCAAAAAGTACTGAAACACTGAACAGTTGGACATGTGCATTCAAAAGTGTAGAGAAGGTCAAATTAAGTTCACCTGTAAAGGTTATAGTGCATCCTGAGATTTCACTCGAAAGTCGAATATCCTTAACTTTTTGTAAGTAGTGTGTATATATATACATACAGCTCTGGAAAAAAATAAGAGACCACTGCCCAATCTCCAGATATGAACCCTATTGAAAACCTCTGGAATGTCATCAAGAGGAAGATTGATGGTCACAAACCATCAAGCAAAGTTGAGCTGTTTGCTTTTTTGCAAAAAGAGTGGTATAAAATTACCCAACAGCAATGTGAGAAACTGGTGGAGAGCATGGAGCCAAAACACATGCAAATCGGGGTTATTCCACAAAATAATGATTTCTTAATGTTATTTAGCCAAAGCATTAACACAATTTGTTTACAAATTATTTGCATTTTGTTTTATTTGAGTTATTAAAGCTCTGCAATCAGCGTACGTCATGTCTCTTGGAACCTGTTAACGGCATAGGGTGGAGTATGACTGTACACACCGATCAGACATACTGTAGCATTATGAGTACTGAAAGGAGAAAGTGAATAACACTGATTATCCCCACATCACGGCACCTGTTAGTGGGTGGGATATATTAGGCAGGAAATGAACATTTACTCCTTAAAGTTGATGTTAGAAGCAGGAAAAAGGGCCAGGGTAAGGATTTGAGCGAGTTTGACAAGGGCCAAATTGTGATGGCTAGACAACTGGATCAGAGCATCTCCAAATCTTCAGCTCTTGTGGGGTGTTCTTGGTCTGCAGTGGTCAGTATCTATCAAAAATGGTCCAAGGAAGGAACAGTGGTGAACTGGCAACAGGGTCATGGGTGGCCAAGGCTCACTGATGCACTTGGGAAGCGGAGGCTGGCCCGTGCTTTCCTATCCAACAAACAATCTTCTGTTGCTCAATTTGCTGAAGAAGTTAATGCTGGTTCTGATAGAAAGGTGTCAGAATACACAGTGTATCACAGTTTGTTGCATATGGGGCTACATAGCCGCAGACCAGTCAGAGTGCTCATGTTGACCCCTTTGCACCGCCAAAAGTGCCAACAATGGGCATGTGAGCATGAGAACTGGACAACGGAGAAATGGAAGAAGGTGGCCTGGTCTGATGAATCACGTTTTCATTTACATAACCTGGATGGCAGGGTGCGTCACTTACCTGGGGAACACATGGCACCAGGATGCACTATGGGAAGAAGACAAGCCAGTGGAGGCAGTGTCATGCTTGGGCAGTGTTATGTTGGGAAACCTTGGGTCCTGCTATCCATGTGGATGTTACTTTGACATGTACCACCTACCTAAGCATTGTTGCAGACCATGTATACCCTTTCATGGAAACAGTATTCTCTGATGGCTGTGGCCTCTTTCAGCAGGATACTGCACCATGCCACAAAACAAAAATTGTTCAGGAATGGTTTGATGAGCACAACAACGAGTTTGAGGTATTGGCTTGGCCTCCAAATTCCCCCAGATCTCAGTCCAATCGAGCATCTGTGGGAGGACTTAAAGAATTCTGTGTCCTGTGTCAGGGTTTAGTTTAGAATCTGGACAACAAATTTTCAAAAGAGCCCCAGTCTTACATTATAGTTATTTTACTATATTTTATTTTACATTATTTACTTTTCCCAACAGACCTTTGTGTAAATAAGTTTTATATTGTTTATTTGTGAAACTTCTAGTAAAGTATTAAAAAATAAGATATTACCTCAAGTAGCATTTGGTAAAATTAAATATAATCTCCACAAAGGTTATAATTGTAGACAGAATTGCAGAGAATTCAAGCCCCATCTGCATACTTTTAAATTCTATTTCTGTAAGCAGTGCTATTATTGCTAGTTTTGTACCATAATATGTACCATATTGACTTCTGTTTCTAAACTTTATTTAGCTTTGGATAACATGCATCTCCAGCTGTTGCTTAAAAATGAAGGTGAAAATAAGCTCTCTCTTACCTATAAGACTTGGAAGATCCTTGATTCTCTGTTAGGAAGTCTTGGATGCCCTGGCAAAAAAGATCGCAGTTAATAATTATTATAAGTATTATTCAGCACAGGGAAATTTGAATATGATTGCACATGTTTTACATTTCTACATACCTCCACAAAGTGTAGAAGTTTGCCTGTAGAAATTTCAAAGCCTTTCTTTGCAACTTCACTTTTCCGCAATTGACACTCGAGCAAAGCAATCCGTTTCTTCAAATCCTGATCCTCCTGTGTCAAATATTGAAGTTACTAGAAGGTATTAATATTAACAGTCATCTAAAACCTTTTAGTTTTAAACAATCCAGTCTGCAACCCTGGAAAAATACAATCCCATCAGTCTTGACGTGTTTTCTCATGGTGTTTTCTTTTTCCTTTTTATTTGCCTCCATGAGCATAAATTGCATCAAATCTTTACATATCTACATTCTGGATTACACTGAAAAATTCAGAATTGACACTTTCTAATTGAAAAAAAATTGCTGCTTGTTCATTCTTTCTTTTGTCATTAAGTGAACTATGTTGTTGTTATACTTCAAATCTGAACTGGCCAAGCTCTAGTCTTTTCAGAACAGTGAATTGGTTCTTTAATGCTCTTTATTCACAGTTATTTTATGGATACGGATACATTACACAAATGTGTTGCTTATGTGTGGTGTCCAGTGTGAATCCTAGGTAATAGTATAATGGGAATATTCAATATAAATGGTAGGGGATTTGGGATAAAATTCTGAACATTATCAAAAGTGGGCATGCAGAATATTGTAGGATTTTTTTTTACGGAGCACTGTTGAAGGAAATGGTGGTTGAAGGAGTTTACAGAAGTCAAGGAACTAGAATGTGAAGTGCTATCACAGTCTACATGCATAAAGTTTCAACAAAACCCATTGACATTTTGTTCCTTCCTGCACTTCTTTTCCGAATGGTAAAGCCCAAAGGCAAATTCTACAATCTAGCAGTACTGCTACATCTTATTTCTTGTTGGATATTCACTTTTGGACAATTTTCACTACTATATATTAAATTTATTTTACTGTATTTTTTTCTTATTATTTTTTGTGGTGTTTCCCAGGTCTGAATGCAGGTAAGCTCTTCAGAGACATGAAGCATGTCATTTTTTTCCCACTTTCCACTTACACTTTCCATTTGGAGAAAATTGTGATCTCACAAATACAATAACATAAATGAGATTCTTCTGTGACCTGTGGGGCTGCTAACCAGATTTTTCTTCATTCACCCACGTCACACAGCTAGATCACACTAAAAGCCTTCACTGCACTTCAGCCCAGTTACTGAATAATACAAAGCAAACAGTGACCTACTTTTCACAGTACAGGAGAGAGGGAAAACCTGAGCTGGATCTGAGCAGGGAACAGGAAGTGGGAGTTAGAGGAGTGGGCTAATGCCTTTAGCTGGGAGACTAGCTTTTTTTCCTGGACTCTACCTTGGGTTGGTCTGACTTTTCTGCTCTCTGAGACTTCATCTCTGCTATCTCTTCCTCCAGGAGGTGGATGACCTCTTCGTAGTCCATCTCTATCCCCCGTGCCTGCTTCTGCGCAGCCTCAGCCAGCTGGACCTGGGTCTGCAGAGATCTTCTCTCATCCACAGCCGCTTTTGCCTCCTGCAGCAGCACAGTAAGAGTCAGAACGATGCTGCTGGGAATGCACAGAGTATGGTGCTGAGGGGTTATTCCCCCAACACAGCACACTCAGCACGCTGCCTCACTCTCTCAGACTCTCCACATGCTCCCAGCATGACCAAGCACTGCTCTAGATCAGCTACAATTCAAACTTTTTGTATATAGAGCCTAACTCTTTGGTTTGTAGAAATGTGTTGATTTTATTTATTGAGAGGGTGTGGGCAGAGATGGAAAGAAAACTATTAATGCATACCAGTGCAATGAATATATTCCCAAACAGCGCTTAAAGCAGGAATGCTACAAGACTTGTTCAATTATACAGCACTGAAGTGCCACATTGCTGAGTAATGAACAGGTAATACTGAGTCATTTTTCTGGTCCTTCAATTTCCTTTTGAATCAGCTCATGCTAATCTGATGCACATGCCACCCTTACAGACAAACACATACACCTTTACGGATTCAGCTCACATTTGTAGCTTGTGTAAATCGTTTAAATATCTGTCTGTAAATATGGCTTCATTTTAATGCAATCAGCAATAATAAAGACTTTTCTATAGTACATAATTAAAATGTTGTACAGTCCAGGTCAATACAGGGCTGGTCAATAACCCTGTGACCAATGTTTTGAAAAGATGCACCATTTTTAAGACTATTTGTACACATATATACAGATATCCACAAGTGAACAAGGAAGATCTCATTTCACAAATTATCCCTGTGCACAAGATATTTGCTATTAAAGAACTACATTAAGGGCAGGAAAGATCTCTGCAAAACTTATGCAGAAGCTGCCAACAAGTCCAAATAAACCATAAACTCCAGTACACCAACCTTTTACACAGTCACGGGTCTCTACTGCATATTTATTTTTATACAACACATTGCTTTTCCACGATAATACCATGCAACTCTTTAGTAAAACTACTACATGGATATACAATTCAACATACACAGACTAGTTAGTATTCAGAACCTTCAATACTGATGTTTATAACTATTGGCTATTACAAGTATGCCATAGCAAACATTCCCATTATGTTATAGTTATAGCTAGGACCATGAAATACATTTGTAATTGCAGTTCTCAAGTTATATACAATATACAAAAGGAACAGTTTATTTGACATCACAAAGAATCAAATGGAGACACCTCATTCCTGAACTGCATGCCCATTCTCACATGGGTCACAGCTCACCCCACACTCACACACACACGCACACTCACACACAAATATACACACACAAACACCTTTCAGTGCTCAGGGGCCCTGGTGCAATGCGTGGATGGCACACTCATCTCCAAAGGGAAAGCTTAAAAGCCTGCTGCTCCTCTGCTGGGCAGCCTGTCTGCCTACCTGTTACTCTAATGGCATATATAGCACAGAGAGCGTGGGTGGGGGTGAAGAGAGCAGAACGGATTCAGAGAGGCAGATCCAGGTTTGAAAGAAGCACAGGCTTTTAAAATAAATCTTCACTTCCTCAAGGCTGGGCTTTCAGCGCTCCCTCATGGTTGCTTTCTCTCTCAGCTTCGGGAAGTAATGGAGCTCAGTGTGGTGCTGAGATCACAAATCCGTCACTGTGTTCAGCATGACAAAAGTGCAAAGGCAGATTGCTTTGACCCAGTCACATGGTCATGAGGGCACACAGCTTGGATTGGTCCTACCGTTCAAAAGTTTGACATTATCGGTTCATTGCATTCAGCACACATTATTTTATTCACTCAAAACTTCCTATACAATTAAAATAAACATGACACCACATGTTACTTTAGATATCTCATTTACAATCTGTCTACTAGACATTATTATTATTATTATTATTATTATTATTATTATTATTATTATTGTTGTTGTTAGTGTTTTTTAATTCTATTATTATTTTTTATTTATTTTTTTTCTATTATGAATGCAATAAACTATTTGCACTTTTAATTAATTGTTTTTTTTATACCTGTAAGCGTTTAGAAATATTGTAATATTCATATAATAATACAATAAAACTGTATTTTTATCTCTACTTGCAACATATTTATCTTTATATTAAAAAGAACAGTCATCCCTTAAAAATACCTTTAAATCTTTAAATGGCAATAAAAATACAAAAAAAAAAAAATGGAAACATGAAATGCACTGAAATATTACTGGCAACAGCAGAAGGATACGAAAAAATACAAAAGAAACACATAAATCTCTTTTTTGGACCAAGTGACTGTGAAAATGAATAACGTGGTACATAAATTACCCACTTAGCTACATTTATACGTCTTCTCTTCATTGGTGGATTTCAATAACATTCCAACAAGAGCTTCAATATGTATGTGACAAAATAAACTCCCACAAACATCTGACCGAAAGTCTTACATAGCTTTGCTCAATAACTCTCCGTTTTTCCATCAGTCATTAATAAAATCTTCTGGTGTTGATAAATAATGATGTTTAATTACTGTTGACATACTAATGAATTTGATTTATGTAACAGATTGAACTGATAACGCCACTTGGAGATGACTCCATTTTCATGACTCACTGAAGAGAACTATTTCTACACACAAGCTCCAATCTTTACAGTGCCCTACACACTCCAACTCCCACATACAGTGGGTGGTACATGCCTCCTGAACCCAGGACAGCTTATTCCCTCATACACACAATGCTAGATTGGAGCATCTAAGTACAGTGTGAATGAGGCATGATATAAGCAAAAACTATAGTCAAAGCATTACACAGAAATATGTCAAAAATATTGTGTACACATACTTTGTATCTTCCGTGCTAGCCACCTCACATGAAGCTGATATTTTTAAACAGAACAGGATTTACTGTAGAACACCAAGGCAGTTGGAGGACAGCTCCCTCTAGGGGCACTTTGGAAACTTTGTGCCATGTAAATATAACCAGGAAATAATCTGATGAGAAGCAACACACACTCACCTGCTTGATTTTATTTAGCTCCTGCTGCATTTCCTGACACAGGGTCTCAGACTCAGCCAACCTATCCTGTTGGGGTTAAACTTGAATTTAATGAGTAATCTGTGAATAGTTATAGACTTTAAAGGAAAAAAAAATCCATCCTGAACCACTTGCATATCTTTATAATTTACTTGCTTCTCAGTGGCATGCAAGATTTTTCCATTAAATATGGTAAGAATCTGCAGAAGACTGCACAAACCAACTGCATGTTTACACAAACTTATACTATAAATTTCACCTGCAGACTCTTTATTTCTCTTAAGGCTTCAATGTGATCTTTTCTTATTCGCTCCATCTCGTCCAGGTCATCGGAGTCAGATGTTGATACCTCAGAGAAGACAGAGGAACATATTAAAGGAAGTCCACCATGTTTGAACTGATTGTATATCAGTGCTACATGTCATTAGCTACACTTGCTGGGCCCCTGATCAAGGCCCTTAACCTTCTACTGCTCAGTGGCATAAATGAGATAAATGCTCTGTATAAGGACATTTATCAAATGTCATAAATGTCAATATTTTTTGCCCTATTTCTCATCATTTTAGTCATTTTCAATTCCAACCCTAGTTGGAATAGTTAGTTAATAGTTAATAGTTAATTAGTTAATAGTTAATAATTAGTTAATTAGTTAATAGTTAATAGTTAATTAGTTAATAGTTAGTTAATAGCTAGTTCTCCCCTTATGCACAATAACTATTAACCAAGTTTTAATAAACGCTTCCTACAACTCTGTATCTGAACACATGTGGAGGAGACATGAATATTATACATTTGCTTACAGACATCTACAATTAGATTAGTGTCACTCAATCCGCAGGGAAGAGACAGCGACTTCTTACCCAAAGAGAAAATAACATTAGAATAGATTTCCCAACCTAGTCAGCCGTACCAGTTATGCTCCATACATATTGTTATAAGCTGAAAAGCTTTAATATTTTCATATCTATTGGAACACAAAATGTTAGATAGTAAAATTTGTTGTATAAAAAAATCTACCTGCTGGTTTGATGAAGAGTCAGTCAGATCATCAGAAGTGATTATGGATGTTTGCTGTCGCACACCTGATTTGTTCGTCAACTTCAAGAAATCCTTTGTCAGAGTTTCAAAATCTGATTTACAGCGAAACAAATCTAATTACATCCCATAGTCTAATGTTTATGTAGTGCCTTGCATTTAAATGATCACAAGTTTTCATTTTAATTTGCTATGACTTGCAGAATAGGGCTAATGATAAATCCGAGATTTCTCACCTCCACATGCCACTGTTCCCCCTTGGTCCACCTGGAGTCTCTCTCTCAGTATCTGGAGCTGAGACTCAGTCAGTTTTAAACCCAAAACCTCCAGTGCCTGGGAATATAACAACTGTCCTGTTACAAAAACTAATTTCATTCCTTCCTTCTCAACTCTTTTTTTTCACATTCCCATCAATTTTTTCAACATTTAGTTTTTTTAAGTATAAAAATAAAACTACTTTAAATGAAACTTAGTGAAATAAGCAGACAAAAATGTCATGGCCTAGTGTGACTGAACAGGGTGAAAGCTGCTGAACAGCTGCTATCACATTTTCCCATTACTGCACAGCAAGAGCATACTAATGACATGTATCAACTTTATAGCATCCAGCAGAGTCATTAATTTGTTTCCACATGATACACAGCAGTAATGGCTCAGTGTAATTGAGAGCATGGGTTTGCAGAGTGAAATGTTATTGTCTGCTGGTTAGTTCACCAGCATTTGGCCCAGCTTACATGAGGTAAGGAACAAACCTGCTCCAGCTTCTCCAGTTTGATTCGGCAGCTAGATGTGATGGAGGAAGCCTTCGGCTGAGTGACAGTGACTGTGGTGGTGAACTTACAGGCATCTGAAGATGAAACAAGATGAAAAGTATATATATATGGATATTCAATCCTAATGCCATTGATGCCATGATGGCATTCTAATGCCATGTTAACTATGCCTTGAAAACTACAGTATTGTAAGTGTGTTTTAGTCTCTCATCATTTGACAAAATGTAAATGATTTTATTTTTATTGCTCTGAGCAGCCAGCGGCACAAAGCACTTCTTTACAGAGATATGAGAGATTGCTGAGTAACAGCAATCAATGTCCTTTAAATATCTGTCTCTCCAGTTATATCAGAAATCAAGAAAAGGGTCTAGCTAACCACACTGACATCAATACTCTAACAATAGCCTGGAAAAATATACATTATAGTGTATTTTAGTGATCAATGTTTCTAGTGATTAATTCAGGGTTTGATTAATATAATATGTGCACAAAATGAACTGAATGTTCTGCCCATTTTATAAAACTGGCATAAAACTGACTCCAATTTTCCAGATTAATCCTCCACTGATTACACAGGCTTTTTAGGACTTACAAATATGTTCTGTCCAGCATTCTCCACCCTGTATGCCTTGTGTAATGTAAGTCCCTCAGGTAAAGAGGTGTCAAACAAAAACTCGGTCATACCATTCCTCAGTTGCACAGTTTGTGTCTGACCTGAACTGACCTCAGGTTATTTTTGTCTTATCCTGGAGGATTATACTGAAATAAATTGTTAATAACTTCCATTTTAGTCTTCTCATATTAAAAATGCTATAACCTGCTGACTGGATTATCGTTCATAATAAACACTCATCAGTGCATTCTGAAGGCTTGTTCTAGATGAAAGGTAATCCAAGTTATGCATAGGTAATATCTCCTGCTCCAGAGTATATAATGTTCAGATTTTTAAAAAATTATTATTATTAATGCTATTCCGAAACATCGGTTAGAATGCGAACATTCAAGCATAAATATATAGAGCTAATCCATTTCCTATTCAAGTGAAATGTTTGGTTGATACATTGCTAAGTACCAGAGTTTTCCACTGTGGTGCAGGCACTGTCAGTGGTAGTGACTGAAGGAAGCTCTGGTTTTACTGGTACTGCTCGTACCTACAACAGAGAGAGAGAGAGAGAGAGCATGAGACATAGGTCTTAAAGAATTTAACTGTTAGCCAACCTTCCTAGAGGAGGCTACAGAAGCTGATGACCAGCCTAAACGGAATATCTCTTATTAGCTGTGATGAAAACAGCCGCACTGGCTTTTTGAAGAAGGGACTGAAGACCCCTGGCCTGAACATATCATAATAATTTGTTATTTCTATGATCATTATCCTCACCAGGTACGGTACTGTCAACAGTTTTGTGCACTGTATTATTTTAAATAAGCATTTTGTCTAAGATGAGTATTTTATGACTTCTGCATTTATTATTTAGCAAATAAAAGACATTTCCAAACATAACTTTTCCATCAAGAATTTACTGTTGCAGAAAAATGTCAGTAAAAAAGGTAACAAGTTACACAGTATACCAATTCTTCAAGAGTTGTCACACCAGATGCTGAATCTGTTACTGTTTTTTGCTCTTTATAGTAAATTTCCTTTTAGGTAAAAATGTGTAGTGTCATTATTTTTGAAAGTATCTGTTCTTTACAACATTTCTTGAGTTGCAGAGTATTATCAATAAATGATTAACAAATGTCCAGTTTAATTAAAGTCCTCAAGGGGAATGGGATTCTTTGTTCTGTCAAATCTACATATCCAACCCCCATGTCTTACCTGAGTAAGTTTAACAGAAGGCAGAGTCTCACTTCCAGAGATATGGGTAGGATTAATTTTGGGCATTAATCCTCCTGGCATAGTTACAGCTACTCCCCCAAGGGCCAGTGGTCTGAGCTGGGAACCTGCAGTCGATAGGGGCTGCAGGGAAATGGGGCTGTGTGGACCACTGCTGGAGCCAGAGGAAGACCTCCGTCTGATAAACGCTATTTCCACCGTTGGGTCAGGTCTTTGTGGACGTCACATGCAAACAACTTTAAACACTTTGCAGTATCCAGACACAAATATGAGTATGAACATTGCAAAAATGTCTTACCTGAGCTTTGTTCTGGTTAATATGCTTTTGGCCTCCTCATATGTAACTCCAATTAAGGATTCTTTATTGATTGATACGAGTTGATCTCCTGCTTTTAGTCTTCCATCCTTACATGAAAAAAAAAGCAATTATGAATTTTATTACTCAAAGTGATATGTATGTTATTACTCATTTTCTGACGTGTATAATAATCTAAAATCTAAGGCGAGTGGTGTGGTGTTTCACCCTTTGGCAGTCTCCTCCTGGCATGATCTCCTGAATGAACACCATTGGCCCTTCTGCACGGTTTGCTCCACCTTTAATGACCAAGCCTAGTCCTGTTCCCTTTGCAACACATATCAGCTGAATCATGCAGTCGCTGGGGGAAGAGAGAGAAAAAAAAGAACGACAATTGTGACCAATATAATTACTTACAAGCGGATTCATTTTTCTGGCCTGAACTAATCTTTTGCAGGATTTTCCACCTTTGCAGGACAAACATCTGTCATGGCAGGAACACAGCTTTTCGAAAACACTCTATGATTAACTTAGCAGTCTATTCATTAATACCTGGGATAGTTTTGAGATCTTACAGTTAACAGTTGAAAAACATACAACAAAGAAGTAACACAAGGAAATGCAAATAAATGAAAACAGAAAACAATAAAGTTAGCTTATTTCACATGTAATGATTAATATTAATGCAAATTTCCACTGTACAGATCTTACCAGCAGACCTGTGGAGTAATTGGGTTTGTGCTACAGTCTTTTGGGCTCAAGATCTGCGGACTTGTTGATCTGGATGATGATGACGATGATGCCGTGTCAGTCAATTTACCTTAAAAAGCAATGCATAATTAGTAATAAATTGACATTCTGTGCTTTTATTGACAAATACAACAACAACAACAACCACAAGCCTTCTATAATCTGACAGGATGTAAGTTGTTTGCTCTTTCCTTTGGCTGTAGTTGAGTGCACTGCAGGAGGTACACAGGTTTGGCCCAGAGGGATTAAATGCCTTGTTGAAGGGCACAGTGGCAGAGGTAAAGGAAAGGTCACTTAAATCTGAAGCTGTGTGGTGCGTCATGTTGTCTACTTAGCACAGTGATACTAAGTGTAGTTTTAGTCTAACGGTGAATGAAGACTCTTTCTTGGTTAAGAACTTTAAAAGCAAAACTTATTTTCATCAGTTATTCCAAAATGTTCTAGATAAGCATAATGAGAATACCTGTGGAGAGAAGAGTAGGAGAAATCCTGCCCACTCCTGTGCTTGTATTGCTGTTAGAGCCATATTTCTCCATGAGCTCAGCAAACTCTTTCCTAAGGACATACACATGGTTGATCTTTCATAACCGCTACATTCATTTTTCTTTTTCTTTTTACAATGGTCACAGAGGTCATGTCCGAATGGAGCAGTTACATGTTCTGAAGAAAGCAGTCCACATCAGCATCAGATGTTTTTACTTACAGCTCATCTCAAAGCATTTGCAGCTCATGTCTACTTACAGCCCACCTCAAAACTAAAGAATGGTGCGCTTTCTAATCTGATGTCAAATTGTATTACATAAAATCTATGGCAGAAGTTTAAAATAAAGCTTTAAACAGTGTAAATTAGTATTCATTGTGTGATTTGATCACAGTTGTTTCAGCACAAACTTATACTTATTTGAGAATAGCTCTGACTAATCACATTGTTTTCTTTCATAAAACACTCAAATAAACAGAACAGTAAATATAACTTATGATTTCAAAACTAAAAGAAATGAATGACTGACTGTATGAATGAAAGCATGAATGAATCAAACAATGAAATGTATAACACATAAACTTTACAACACAATATAGTTGTATGTGAGTAAATCACTGACCAGGCAAGCATACAGTTTGAAACAGAGACATTTTAATGATCAGTTGTCCATTAGAAGAAATGTTCCTCTTCATAGGATAGGGATTGTTCTTATTCTGCACAGGTGGCATCTGATTGACCGGTGGCCCTAATATGTCAAGATGCATCCAGCTCTAGCTGACTGTGTGCCACAGAGAGTCTCAGTGCCCAGCACAATGCCAGCTCAATTAAATCAACTGAACATCAGCAGATCCGGACAGATGTCCTTGATAGCAAAGTCTGATTGTTATACAGCAGTACACTAGAATATTATCTGACACTGGGTGTGTGCTCAGGAACATTTTCCCAATAAAGCAACAGCTCGTAAGAGGGAAGAATCGAAAGAAAATGCTACAACAGTCTTAATTAAACGTAAGTCTTTAATGGACTTAATGTATTAAGACTATTTTTAAACTTATAAAAAATGAAGAGGCTGTGTTCTCAACCACTAACAGGATTACTGTAGATGATGACCTAAAAAACTCACATTTCACAATCCAATTCATTTTGTTTTTATTTTTTAGTTATGATTTGCCCAAATCATAAATGATCTCAAACTCACCTAACAGAACTTTGGCTCTAAACCAGAAAAAAAACACATTCATGTTTATAACATGGACCAAGGATTTAGATAAATGAAATAAATCATTAAAAGCATGAAGCATACCTGGACTCCTCATCACGGGCGATCAGAAGAGACATGTGATTTGTGGCTGATGCCATGCGAAGAATCTCCACTGCCCTGACAAAACACAGCACAAGGCTTTCCTTCATTCCCAAATACAGTATATAAATAATATCATTAATCTTTGTAATTACTGTAATTACTGAATTAATTACTGATTAAGATATAAGTTGTGCAGTATTTTAAAGAATATATATGAGCAGAAATTCTTCATGCATGATGTTCATATTCATCAATATTGCATTAATCATCTTCAATTTATTCAAATTTATACCTTTCATTTGTAACACCTGCTAAATTCATGTTGTTGACATCTAAAATGAGGTCGCCTGCTTTAAGTCGTCCTGGCAAAAATAAAATAAACAAATTAGTTATTTCAATTATTTTTCTTTCAAGTATGCTATGGGTGTTAAAGTCCGACATACCGTCCTGTGCTGCAATGCCACCCGGTAACACTCGCTTAATGAAAATCCCAAATTCTTCACCACTCAGCTCTCTGTAACCTCCAATAATCTTCACCCCTGACAGACAAAAGCAAAGGTATGGGACACCTCTTTGTAATTACTGTTCTCATCGATGTAATTACCTTAGAACTAATGTGAATCATAGAACTGAGAAACAAAATGTGTTCATTCTCTATTTAATCAACTACTAAACTGATGGCCAAATAAATGATTGAGCTTTTTGAAACTGTTTTAGTTCTCACCAAGTCCTTGTCTGCAGTCAGAGAATTCCAGTCTTTGCACAGCACGGTTGATGCCGTGGGGACCCATGATTGTCCTGAAAAACAGCTTTTAGTGGTTATCCTCGAAATACATTTGCACAATGTGGAGCAAAAAGATGGAAAATGAGTCAAAAAGCTAACTTAAAATTTCAAACAGCATGGGGTTTTAAATAGAGTTGACTGATTGCTCTGGAATTGAGAATCACTACTGATTCATGATTTAAGGAAGATAAATGCTCATATTGAAAAAGTGTGCCTCCAATCTGTCAAACAAGAATCTGATTTGTGTTGAATTTAATCCCGATCATAACAGTCAGAAACACTATTCTGTATGCTATGAACGCTGTAGGCTGTCGATGGTGGTGCTTTAAAAACAAATATGAAATACAGATCTTTAAATGTTTTTAATGTTGTGTGTAAGCATTGTAAACCAATTTCATTTTAATGCTGTGTACTTATTGGTGTGAGTGAATCACGAAACATAGCATTGCATATATTGCAAGTTTGGATAAACTGTGCTGGAAATAAACTCCAAAGCTAAGATGGTATGATCAGTGTTTGACCTGCTGTGTTTGAACTCTCCCTCAGGTGAACTGTTCCCTCCTCCAAATGCAACACATACATTCTAGTTTAATCTCAGCGATAGAATCAGCACATGCGACTGCGCTTGCTGTAACAGATTGTGTTGCAGGAGATGAAGCATTAAAACTGATCACTTAACTAAGCCACGTTGGGTTACACACTGAGGAACCATGCTGCATACATGTCTAGAATGCATCAGTTCAATCCTGCAAAATTACACCACTGTGGATTTCTGTCCCAAAATACCTTGTCCTTATGTAGAAATGAGTACAAACAGATTGTGACTGCACTCTGCTTTGAATTATTGTAGGTATTCGGAATCAAACAATGTGTGTGCATGCTTAAATCCTACTTCAACTCCATAAACACTGCAAATCCTCTTTACCTACACATGCTCTGCTAACCTAACCCTCACAGTCATTCACAGTCAACCACACTGCAACATTCTCAACCCTACCAAAGAAGATTACAATTATATCATGAGGCAGGAGCAATATTAGACTCAAAGACATCCACGGCTTTGCCAAAACTAAAGGCATTCTATGTTAAAAACAAGCACAACCTACCAGTAGAGCAGGGATAGTCCGTCAAAGTGCTCTGCCTCCACTGACTCTGGAAGCAGTGGCATTGCACGTCCAAAAACAGTGGATGAAATATTATAGAGGCAACCTCATCACCAGGTCGGGGGGATGACAGTTCAAATCAGGACGGTCCAAGATGACCGAGACGTAGCAATCTAGACAGACAGCTACAGACACGCGCCTACCTATCCACTAATCTCCCCTGATACCCAGCAGTCACATGGTGTGCTTTACCTCCACTGCCACACTGCTGACAATGTGGCTCTCTCTGCAACTATAACTAAGCAGGAAACAAATATCAGGCTGGGAATGTTAAGAGAGTATTTATTGGTCAAACACATCTATGAGACAGACATTAAATATATCAAACTGTCTTATGATAAAAATTGCATCTAAGCTGGAATAACAGATAAACATGTATGTACAACTATAGATATGCATTTCTACATATTTATTACATTTGTTTTTAATAATTATTCTGTAAGTCATCCATTAATTTTATTGGAGTTTATTGGAGTTTAATTTAAATCTATTTAGTTATCTTTAATGATATTTACATATTTATTTCTGAGGTCTGTGGATTTTTTATTTTGTAATTACCATTTGTGTTTAAAAATGTGCATCATCATTCAGCAAACCTGGAGCATATATCAAAACACTTACTGTAAAACTGTCACAAATAAACATCTAAATATAGTAAATAAGTGCAGATATACTGTACATGTGTATTTCTATATTAAAGGTCTGTTTTAACTGATGTTTCATTATTTTTTTTTTTATGTCTAGTATAGACAGCATTGTGGTCCAGCAAGCTGTGATGCTGCTTCACACCTCCAAGGTCACTGGTTCGATCCTGATCTTACTATCTGGGCTGTTTCTGTACATGTTCTTTCTGTGTTTGTGTGGGTTTTCTCCACATGCAATTTCTTCCAAAAGCATATCAATATGTGAACTGGTTATCTGTTCTAGGTGTGAATGTGGGTGTACATGGTGCCCTGTGATGACCTCACCCCTGTGCTCACTGTTCCTAGGATTGGCTCTGAATGCACCTGACCAGGATAAAGGATTTAATGAAGGTAAAAATCGATTTTTAATCAGTAACATTTTTACATATTTACACATATATTGTAGTGATAGTGATGTAACAATAAATAGATATCTAATAAATAGGTACATGTCTTTTGAATAGATTTCAATAAATTAATACATCTATACATGTATATCTGTACTTACCATTTGCACTGTCACCTGTTACATATAAAATTGCATATCAAGGCTCATTTCTCTTATTCGTGCCCCCCCCCTTTTAAATTGTAATTTATATGCTGTATTTATTTGCTTCTTATATATCTTGTAGTTTTTGGTCTTAATATTGCACTAGTAACTTCTGGTCAGTTATCACATTACCCTGTGTATACTGACTATATGTAAGATATACAGTGTGCAATATACAACCTGTCTTTGTGTTACTGTCTCTATTGCTGCTGGATATCTGGGATCAATAAAGTATCTATCTATCTATCTATCTATCTATCTATCTATCTATCTATCTATCTACCTAACTGAAAAGGTTCAACATAGGTCACCCAGTTGACTTGCTCACGGAAAATACAGTAAGTTCAACTCTAAACAGTCTTAGTAAACACAGAACAGACATTTACATATGAATTTATTCATTTATTATCTATCTCACATAACTGTACCCTCAGGAGAGCTGAACTGCGTCTCTCTATCAACCCTAGCGGCGAATTTATTCTGTGTCATTTTATTTCCTAACACCAGGTGGCGGTATTCATGCACATCTTGGAGCAAAAATGGTTTCTCGGAACTACTGCTACAGCATTTTGTTTTCGGCGGAGTAGTAATTTAGTGGGACCAGTTCACCTCATACATGGTGCAGGCTTTTAGTTGTCTACCCCGCTGTCATTTGATTTAGGTAAGACTTTTGTGTTGTATTAGTATTATTATAAAGGGTTACACCTGTTACATTACTCCTCCACACTGCTTTAACTCTGATTTATATGGTAACTGGAAGGACACAGCGTGTTCAAATGAACATGTTAAACTAGCTGGCTATCTAGTTAGCTAGATGCCCTTACATCCATCAGTGTTCAGGACAAGGATGTTGTATATGCAGATTAATTGTCATGTGAAATGAATGGGTTTAACCCAAACCTCAGTCGGCCTATTAATATAAAAATATAAACTTGGCTCTAATGTGTGATATCTGTGGAGAGTTCAGAGATCTTTGTCGATCAAATATAGGCAAACCACTATATTCCACATTAAAGCAATGTATATGAAGCAAATATGTATTAAGGGGATCTGTGGAATTTATTTTACAATTAGAAGAGTCCCTGGCTACAAAGTTTAAATACCACTCGCAGATTATGATTACATTTACCTGAAGATGACCAGATGACCAACTGTCCAGATATTGACCACTTCTGGCAAATATCAGCTTATACTTAAGTATTATCGTTAATATTATTATAAATATGAGCTCTGTATAAATAGTCAGAAGTGCTGGATTGACCTCATTTTGAAAGAACATAAGTTTAAATATTATATATTACTGTACAGACTTTATTATGGTGTAATCAGTGTTCACATGATATCTCAGCACATTTTAAGCACATTGTTGATGTTTTCATGGTTACTAATGCATCTTATTCATGTAAGCGTTCTTTCAGTGAAAAGTAATTAGACATACACTTATATTGTCAAAAGTTTTGGAACACCCCTACAAATCATTGAATTCAGGGGTTGGGCTTGGCCCTTTAGTTCCAGTAAAAGGAACTCTTAATGCTTCATTTTGGACAATTTCATGCTCCCAACATTGTGGGAACAGTTTGGGGATGACGCCTTCCTGTTCCAACATGAAGTTGGTCCACACCAGTGCACCAAGCAAGGTCCATAAAGACATGGATGAGCGAGTTTGGTGTGGAGGAATTTCACAGAGTCCTGACCTCAACCTGATAGAACGTCTTTGAGATGAATTAAAGTGGAGACTGTGAGCCAGGCCTTCTCGTCCAACATCAGTGCCTAACCTCACAAATGTTCTTCTAGAGGAATGGATCAAAAACATAAACACACTCCTAAACCTTATGGAAAGCTTTCCCAGAAGAGTTGAAGCTGTTATAGCTGCAAAGGGCAGGCCAACTCCATATTACATTCACGTGCATGTAAAGGCAGACGTCCCAATTTTGGAATGGCTCTGAATCTCGTGCTAATTCATCCCAAAGGTGTTCTATCAGGTTGAGGACAGGACTCTGTTCAGGCCAGTCAAGTTCCTCCACACCAAACTCGCTCTTACATGTGTTTATGGACCTGAATTCAATGATTTGGAGGGGTGACCCAAAACCTTTGGCAATGTAACGTACTAGTTCTTAATAATCAATATACAATTTCTCTTTCTATATAACACTGTTATTTTAATCATAATAATGATTTCAATATACTATTTTGTGCTTCAGGTGCTACAACCTGGTGAAAAAAGCTGTCCTGAAGAGTAGTTCCTCTAGACCTGGAGGGAATGTTACTGTCCTCTGCACTCCGTGGGTGCTGTGTAAAGCACTACATACAGCAAGCATTTTGTAATGCACAGAAATGTGTTAAAAACCTGAATGTCAGAGGACTAGCATCCTCCAGCAGTCAGCTGTTTGTCAGAAGAACCCCTCAGCGCTTTGTAAACCAGACACGAGGGGCTAAAACCCACAAGCAGAGGCAGCAGGAGGAATGGAAGCAAAAAAACAAAACCATCTTGACGTATATTGCAGCAGCTGGGGTTGGAATGATCGGCATGTCATATGCTGCTGTGCCACTCTATAGACTATACTGCCAGGTCAGTGCAAGATGCATGGCTTTAATATTGCAGATTTGTCAGCCATTTGAGTCAAAATAGCCTGATACAGATTTCTTGTTATTGCAGATGGTTGAGAAATGATCTGTTTTGTACCTCAGGCATCTGGACTGGGAGGCACAGCAACGGCGGGACATGATTCAGATTCAGTGGAGACAATGCAGCCGGTTAAGGACCGCATTATTAAAGTCACCTTCAATGCCGACACACACGCCAGCCTCCAGTGGAAATTTCGTCCTCAGCAGTCAGAGATTTATGTGCGATGATGAATTGTTGCTTATAATTAAATTATTATTCAATAAGCCACGTTAAAAATGATTCGTACACATGAGTGTAACAGTCAGCATGGTTTTCAGTTTTAAGGCTTTCTCTAAAGTAATGCAGATTTGCCTCTTCCTTTTATTCTTTCATTCTTTTTTTTCCTTTTCTTAGATTGTGCCAGGAGAGACTGCACTGGCATTTTACACAGCCCAGAATCCCACAGATAAACCTGTGATAGGAATCTCTACGTACAATGTTGTGCCATTTGAAGCTGGCCAGTACTTTAACAAGATTCAGGTAACTGCTTCCAATTTGTCGTTATCTGTATTGTTTTAAGAGGTTTATTTTTATGTTTTACATTACGTCTTTCTACCTTAAAAGAAAGCTCCACCCCAAAACACATGAAATATATTTGTACTGAAATAGTGATGTGCTATCCTGGTGCTTATTTGTTAATTTTGTGCTGTAGTTATGTTGCTCCTGTAATAGGTTTTTAATTATATGATGTCACAGAGGGGCATTCGTGTGATGCATTTACAATAGCTTTTAATAAGAGAAAAACGTTTAATGATCTCAGAGTAGAAGAGACTGCATGTTTGACCCAATGTACCAGAATGCACTTCAGCTATACAAAGCTGCTATAGCAAATGCTTAGCTCGGCTACTATCCATGAAGTTCCAAAGTTGATGCTTTGGAGCCTGATCTATTGAGCAGGGAGTACAGATGAGAATGTGCCAGAGCTGAATAGACTAAAGGAATAAAGTGCTGCTGCATCATTCTCTTTAAATAGAGATGAAGCGAGGTCTAAATCTCTCTTCCAACACTACCAAGTGGTAGTGAAACGGCATTAAGGGTAATTTAGGAAATATGATGTTTAAAGATGTTTATTCTAAAAAGTCAATTTAGAATTTATTACAAAATGAATCTTGGACTTTAAAAAAAAATGCCTTAAATCTAGTATGATAGCACTAATTGTATTGTCCTTGATATATGTGCTTGATACACCAATCAGCCATAACATTATGACCACTGGCAGGTGAAATGAAGAACACTGATTATCTCCTCATCATGGCACCTGTTAGTGGGTGGGATATGTTGGGCAATAATAAAAGGTGAACATTTTGTCCTCAAAGTTGATGTTTTAGAAGCAGGGGAAATGGGCAAGCGTAAGGATTTGAGCGAGTTTGACAAGGGCCAAATTGTGATGGCTAGACGACCGTACCAGAGCATCTCCATATCTGCAGGTCTTGTGCGTTGTTCCCGGTCTACAGTGGAAGGAACAGTGGTAAACCGGCAACAGGGTCATGGGTGGCCAAGGCTCACTGATGCATGTGGGGAGTGAAAGCTGGGCCGTGTGATCTGATCCAACATATAAGCTACTGTTGCTCAAATTGCTAAAGAAGTTAATGCTGGTTCTGATAAAAAGGTGCATCACAGTTTGTTGTGTATGGGGCTGCATAGCCGCAGACCAGTCAGGGTGCCCATGCTGACCCCTGTGCACCACCAAAAACGGCAACAATGGGCACGTGAGCATTGGAACTAGACCATGGAGCAATGGAAAAGGGTGGCCTAGTCTGATGAATGACGTTTTCTTTTACATCACATGGATGGCCGGGTGCGTGTGTCACTTACCTGGGGAACACATGGCACCAGGATGCACTAGGGGAAGAAAGCAAGCCGGTGGAGGCAGTGTCATGCTTTGGGTAATGTTCTGCTGGGAAACCTCGGGTCCTGCCAGCCATGTGGATGTTATTTAGACACGTACCACCTACCTAAGCACTGTTGCAGACCATGTACACCCTTTCATGGAAACGGTATTCTCTGATGGCTGTGGTCTCTTTCAGCAGGATAATGCAATGTGCCACAAAGCAAAAATGGTTCAGGAATGGATTGATGAGCACAACAACGAGTTTGAGGTGTTGACTTGGCCTCCAAATTCCTCAGATCTTAATCCAATCAAGCATCTGTGGGATGTGCTGGACAAACAAGTCCGATCCATGGAGGCCTCACCTCGCTTCTTAGAGGAATTAAAGGATCTGCTACTAACATCTTGGTGCCAGATACCACAGCACACCTTCAGGGATCTAGTGGATTCCATGCCTCGATGGGTCAGGGCTGTTTTGGCAGCAAAAGTGGGACCAACACAATATTAGGCAGGTGGTCATAATGCTGATCGGTGTATATCACTTTGCTTGTATCTTCATTTGTAAGTCGCTTGGGATAAAAGCATCTGCTAAATAAATACATGTAAGATCATGTTAGTTATAAAGTTTTATTTACAAGGTGTTTTACTGAGAGCCTTTGTTTTCCTGTCCTCTGTCTGTATGTTTTGTGTTGTTTGCAGTTCCTCTCCTTATTGCTTGCATTAAACTAAACTCTGTGTTTTTGTCCTAATACAGTGCTTCTGCTTTGAGGAACAGAGGTTAAACCCTCATGAAGAGGTGGACATGCCTGTTTTCTTTTACATTGACCCAGAGTTTGATGAAGATCCCAGGATGGCTCGAGTTGACACAATTACACTTTCTTATACATTTTTCGAAGCCAAAGAAGGACAGACGTTACCACTTCCTGGCTACAGTTAAACCAGCAGCACATCCTATATTTTTCAGAGACTTAACATTTCTAATAAACCATGAAGAGAGTGGTATTTATGGAATGATGCGTTGCTAAAGCCTTATTTTAATGATTTTGTCTGTATTTTAACAGCGTTTAGGTGGAAGGTAATGCACTATGACCATGTTATAATGCTCCATGTGAAAGAGCACTGTATCTGACCACTGACCACTCTGTTATGATGATGACTTCTCCAGTGCAATAAATCAACAGAGGACTGAAGGTCGTGAATTATTTCTGAACACTAGATGGCGCAAGTTTCTGTTTTGCCGCCATTCGCTGAGAAACAGTCCACATTATTTGCCTTTATAGTATAACACTGTATAAGATGTTACGTGTTTAAATTTGGTTATAATGCAACTTGACATGAGGAAAAATATCTGTCGCCTCAGAACATAAAGATTGAGAGTTTGGAAGATTGCGCAACTGTAGATATCAGAGACATCTTCCTTCCTTACATAACATCACATCATCTAGCCTTGACTGAAACAAACTAAATTGCGCAATGTGAGTATAAAAAATAAGAGATAAAGGTGCCATAAAGACACGCCCAGATAGAGACCTTTGAGCTTATCAACCTTTATGTACACCACACAAAGTGAGCAGCAGACTAAACAGCAAGTGTACTGTAGATGTGACCTTAATGTTTAATAACTGACTGTCATGCACAATGTCACCATTTAATTTCTAGACTAAAGGCCAGTTGATTGGTTATTGTTGATAGCAGAGGGGGAAAATTCATGTATCATAATTGACATAAAAACATAATTTGTTCAGTTGGTTGCTTTATTTCCTGACAGTCATTTCCCATACGTTTATTCCTCATAAATGTAAATGTCATTAATGCAACGTTCATAACAGACATTTTGTGTGATTATTACGTAATACTCGGACAGTCAGGTTTACGAGTATGTTTTTCTTGTATAAAAATCCATCTGCATCCCCATCTAAGTCCTGACTCTCGGTTCGGACTTTATGAATTGTTTTAGACCACAATAAAAAGGGGGGGAATGATAACGCCTGGTATTGTGCTTCACCATCTACGTCATTCTTCATGCCCCGGAAAACAACAAACCCAACCACGTTGCGCTCGGAGGGGAGAGAGCGCGCGCGCTGACCTGGGATCAGTGTGACCCTCCGTTCACACGCTTTGAAATCAACAAAGCCAGTGACGTCACCACTGCACGGGAATCAGCGCTTATCAGGGCTCGACGCTGTTAACCACGCCCACTCTTCAACCTTAAGGCGCAGATATGGATTTTGATGGACGTGTTCTATAACTACTGAAAGGACAGAGTTGCCCTAGCAACTCCACGAAAGAGCCAATCAGGATCGATCTAGGGACGAGCTTCCTTTTTCTTTTTTTTTCCCCTCTCTTCTTGTTGAGAGGAGCTACATTGGAATCCTAACAGATCAACCTCAATGGACCGATGCAGCTGGGAAGCCAAAACAAAGCAGATAGAGAAATAGAATAAGTTTTGCGCGCGCATAGTGTAAGGAGGTCATGTAGTGGTCATGGCGCGTGTGGTTCATAAGACTATGAAGAGGAATAAGCAGCCAGTCTTTTAGGATGATGTAGCCGTCGCATATTAGTGTCTTTATTCCCAGTGAGCATAACGTAATTCCTCGACAGCATCACTAAAATCAGAACAAGCTGTACTCTCGGTGCTGCGTGTGGGAAACAAAGCCAAGTGGCGAGCAAAAAAATATTCAGGCACAGATCAGGAGATTGCGCTTGGAGAAAAAGCAAGATAGAGTAAAGATACCGTAAAAGAAAAAAGAAGAAGAAGATGCCGCTCCATACTGAGCCATGGGAGTGAGCGCTCGGTGAAGATGAGCCACAGGAGCAGTCCAGCTAAAGCGTACGATTTCCTGTTGAAATTCCTGCTAGTGGGAGACAGTGATGTGGGCAAGGGGGAGATTTTGGCCAGTTTGCAGGACGGGGCTACAGAATCTCCTTATGGATATAACATGGGTGAGTCATTCAGATAACATGTAAGATGGATTGTTTTTCCTTTTAACTAGCCGGCTTTGAGCTATGAAATTGCTTTTTTTTTTTTTTATCTGTCAAGCTCTTTGTTTACATCATTTCCACATAAACAAAGTTCCTGAAACATCTCAAAATGTTTACTGTAATACATGGGGGAAAAAATGTGTCCCTTATGCTTCATGGCATTATGTTGTGTCCAGAAAGCAATACTTGGCTGGAGTTTCTATAAATATTTTTATCTCACCTAAGTTAAAGGTTTTATTTTAGAATAAAATGTAGATGCATCTTATTTAATAGTTCGCTCGCAATGCATGCTCTTATAGAGTTATAAAGGTTGACTTATCATTAACAGTTGAACTCTGGTAACACATGACTATGCTTTGGAAGAGAACTGCTCCTCTGAGATCAGTGCATTTCAGTGCAACCCCATAGGGAAAATGATGTAAAAGGTGGAAATAATGGCACCTACTATCCTCCGTTTGTAAACAGTGTCTCCTAGTTGAGATAGATAAGTGCAGGCATTGTTTATCACAAACGTTTCGGTAGCACAAACCTGTTTTTTTCCTGACTTGAGTGTACATGAGCTTATGTTTCACTTGTGTAAAAATGTGAACCATCCACCATCTGTAGCTCTTTCATAAACATTAGGATTGTTCAGTCATGCTGCTGGCTTCTGTTGTTCTGTCAGTGTGACCTATTGCATCATGAATCTTTAAAATGTTTAATGATTCACTTAGTCTTATCAAGGGTCATCATCTGAATACATATTATCAAAGTCCATGTGTCATTGGAGTACTCTGAGACTCATTTACACATGATAGGTTACCCTACTGATGTGTAGGATGGGGAGATTGATGACAGAATGACTTAGATGCTTGTGTCAACATTTATTGTGAATCACAGACTGTTTGTTCCATGTCAAAGAGCAGAGAATACCATTCATCCTAGCAAGCCAGCATTATTTTGTAGGTGTTGAATGAAGACAAGGAAACAGGCGATTGATTACAGTTACATGTCAGAGGAATTGATGGTTAGGTTACTTCATATGGAACCTTTGGCCGGCAATTACAAAGAGACAAGCCTATTGCACTGTGCTATTGACACAGGATATATTAAATCCAAACAGCTCCAAGATTAGATTCCTGGTGGGAGAGTGATGCGTACACAGAACATTATGCCACCCTCTTCCTCCGTGTCTTGAAATTTCACAGTTGATTTCATCTACTGTGCCTCATCTTTGGCATCATTTTTCCTCCTTAGGCCTCCACATGCAGCTGCCAAGATAGTATTATTCTGAAACCAGAGTCTCTAAGATATTCAGGATCCAGACAGTGAGTATACTAGGACTGTAGCCCTGTGATTTAGTTTAACAGATTGGATTTAATATGGGATAGATGATAACCGTGCAGAGTTGCCAGATCGCAGAAGGCTCTTTTCTGTCTGGCACAATTATTATGACTGTCATAACCACTTACATAACTCTGCTTTCCTCTGCACTCAGGCACTAAACAAGATGAACCAAGTGGGAGTGTGAATGCAGCCAAGGTTTGCTGGCAATAAAAGCGTAGAATATACAGATGTTTGTCTAAGCGCTTTTGTGTGACCCTCTTTGGAAGGCTGTGTTCTCAGAACGAATGTTTATAGAAAGATGCCTTTCTCCGTAGCCTGTTCCTCGGTGCGTCACCAACAAATGAAGCATCTCAGCTTTCACCATGCAAAGCCGCGAAAGAAACCTCACAGCTGAAGATTAAGCCAAACATTTCTCTTCAGTGTTTTTAACTGAACTTAAGGTCAGATAGAGAAAACTCCGGTCTGCTTGTGCTACTTGGTTAACAAAGCAACCCGTCTCCTCAAAGACGGAGGGAACACAAAGGGCATTTGTGTTGTGGTTTGGTCTGTTTTGTACCAGCGAGTGTGTGCCGGTGATAGCTCTATGAGTCCGAGCTCTAGAACGTCATCACCTTCTACAGATTTCAGCTTCTTACCGCCTCTCTCCAGTTGGTTCTCTGTGTGTCATCCTGTCAGAAAATGTCCAGGCCTTGTTGCCGTGTTGTGTGAAGGAAGAGAAAAGATGTGCTCTGAATAATTGTACAGGGAGATGGAACAAGTTGGTGTGAAAAAAATCTGTCGATGAATCAGTGGTTGCCTACACAAACAGGAAGACTGCGTTTTGCAGGCAGACTTATGGACAAAAAAATAGCATGGCTTAATGGATACAAAGCTTCTCTCCAGCCTGTGATTTCTGAAGGCATTTTGCTAATTGTTTGTTTGCTTGATGATTTGTATTCCGCTATAGAAATAGGCTCTTGTTTTTATTGTACTGTCCCTCACTATAAAGCTTTCAAACCTTGCTGTCTGCTGGGGTTCAATGAATTCTAGTGGGAAATATTTAAGAAATGCAGCATATGTGAATTTTGTAAGGAGATGATGCACACAAAATCCATGGTTTCTAAAAGGAAGCACTCAGGCCTTCACTTCATTCTTCTTTAATCCCTCACAGTGTGACTTGACTGGGTAAAGGACATATTTATCATGTATCACATCAAGTTCTGCAGGAACGTTTTACAGACTTTTGAAAGAATGCCATGGTGCAATGTTCTGTTTAAGGACATGTTCTGTTTAAGCATATCTTCAGAATCCTTCTGGTTTTCACATCTCAAGCTCACATTAATGCCTGCGGAGTTTGTGATGGCACCATTCAGACAGTGATGGATCATTAACCCAGCCCTGTCACTTAGATATGCCTCAGAGATAAGAGTATGTATCCATATTGGCTTTCAGTCTGGCTGTCATTAAGGAATGTAGTTCTTCTGAAGTAACCCAAGTGATCAGTGTGTGTGTGTGTGTGTATGTGTGTGTGTAGAGCCAACCACCTCACAGATTTGACACTAAGCACTCTTAAGAAAGGCATCTTTCCTTTGTTAGTCACGGATGCCCATAGACATCTCAGTGTGAATAGTGGAACACAAAACGAGATGTGAAGCAATTAAAATATATATTTCCTTGTTTGTTTGTTTTTAATAAAATGTATACAAAGCCTGTTTGGATTTGTTTTAACTGGTTTTATCTCCTTTAGCCCCTGAGTATCATTAATAAAAGTTAACTACATCATTTCAAAAGTATATTTCGTTGTAATGGTTTACACTAAGACCATTACCAAGAATAATCCCTGAACTGCGAAATAAATAAGCCATAAAAATGTTTCCACAGTAATAAACCATTGTATTAATTGAAGTTTGGCTAAACACTTAACCAAAGAAGCCACATAAAGAATACCTGCTTCAACCAATATGTATTTCATCCTGGAGATAAAAAAATATGTACCTACATAAATATCCAGTAAAGTGCATATCTAAACACTGGAATTTATGCTCATAGATCAAAGTTATGCTTATATATTATAGATATATAAAAAAAAAAAATCAAAAATCATGTTTCACTTAATAATTTAATGATACAGACACCAATTTATAAATTAGCTTTAAAGTTCTATTATTACTTTTTTACATGATTTATGGTGTGTTAATGCTTGAGTTCATAATATATTAAGAAAAAAATAAAACACTTCAGGTCATGCTGTTAGGAGAAAAAAATCTGTGATGCTATAATCTGTGATGCTGTAACCATGTTAATTATTTGTCATCAACAACACAACCCAAAATACTTTATTTATAAAATACTACTAGCAATTACATTTTTATTAATTTAGCATTGACAGATTCTGCTTTTTCTCAAATCAACAGTTAATGTTGCATAAAATTCACTATAAAAGTTAGCAAACTCATATTATCACTATATTATTGCAGCCCATGCCATCCTATGCTGTTACTATACAAACAAAATGATGACAAAATAAAACAGTTGCATTAAAATAAGCCTGTGATTTGCCTTATGGCCAGAGCTTCTGCAGTAAATAAGTTAACAATAAAACCTGAATGGAGAATTTCATAAATGCAATACTCACCATTAGGTTATGCCATTTTCTCTTACAGGGATTGACTGCAAAACCACCACCATACTGCTTGATGGCCGTAGAGTCAAACTGCAGCTTTGGTGGGTATATCTGCATCAGAATGAGTTAGCACTCAGTTTAGAAAGACATCTGAAAGCAATTTTAAAAAATAGTAAATAAAAAGTTAAATGGTGTATTATGTGTTTGGAACAGCGATTGAAATGAGCCTGAGTATAGAATTTATACCATGACTCTCCAACACTTCTAATGAAACACTCAGCCAAGTGTATATATATATATATATATATATATACATATATAAAATTCATGCTCTATGCACAGTGTTGCAATGCTTGTAAAGCCATGTATGTTTAGCTTCTGCTCACTGTACACCAGAAGCCTTTTACTTTACAAAGTACAGAGCAGACGGATGTCAGGGAAATATCTGAACTGCTGTCAGCCTGTCTGTGTGCTTGTTTTCCATAGCACAAGAATACTGGACTGAGAGTGGTGGTGTTTATTTTTCAGGGACACCTCTGGACAGGGACGTTTCTGCACCATATTCCGCTCATACTCTAGAGGAGCACAGGTATGCACTCAGATGTTTTTCTCAGAAAATCTCTTACATTCAAGAACCAAGCAGAGAGAGAGAGAGAGGGAGAGAGAAAGAGAGAGGATTTGGGCATTGCATTGTTGGAGGAGTTGTTGAAATTTATCCAGGATTTTGAAATGCTCCACCCAGAGATCAGCAGTTCCTGTTCAAACTGTGTGGTATGTGGTTAAACAGGGGTGGGTCGCTGCTGTTAATGTGACATTTCCCGTGCACAGGCCCATACACACATGTCATAATCTTGTCCACAATGAGAGGAAATCGTCCTTCTTAAATGACGCCACACTGTGTGCTATTTTATGCACAGGGAATCATTAAACTGGGTATGTCAGCTCTGTGGGAGCTAATAAAGAAATATTACTGGATCCCTTATTAAAATGTTCATAAAGTACGTTATTACTTTCCTACTGTCCTAACATTCAACTCCCCGACTGTCACCTGGGAGCTTATTTTTCTGGACTGTGTATTTAGTAAGGAATGCTATTAAAGGATAGTAAGATTCTGAAGTTTTTTATTGATCTTACAGAAAATCCAAGCTAATATAGGATTCATGATGATATAGGATGTACAGGATTATATCATTTATGATGCTGTGACACTATAATAGTTTGTATATATATATATATATTTGTTAGTTTAATATTAGTTTATTATAATCCTTAGATTACTCTGGAGCCTTTTTCATAGCTGTTACTATACAAACAATAACGTATTAGAATGAGAGCCTTAATCTAAACCATGCAGCCGTCACTACTCTCAGAGCTGCTGTTCCAGAAAATGAATCAGCATCAGCAATCAGCTAGTCATCTTCTTACCAATCAGAATGGAGAATTCAATGTATTCTGTATTTATGGAATGTCTAATACTGTGTATCTAATGTAACACAGTGTAATGCAGCAATGTAATGCAGCATATGTTTTTCACAGGGTGTTATCCTTGTATATGACATTACGAATCGCTGGTCCTTTGATGGTATTGACAGATGGATTAAAGAGATTGATGAGGTAAAACTTTCCCTTACTTATGCTTTCATTCTTCTTTCAGTAGTCAGATATCTGTGCTATAATATGAATGAGTATAGCAATGATCACATTTATACAGTACCATGTGGTGCAGAAAACTTTGAGACTGCCCATCTCTGTTTACATGTGGCTTAAATATTATCTGGTTTTTTTTTTAAATTTTAATTAATACCCAGCATGCACCAGGAGTCCCTAAAATCCTGGTGGGGAACCGACTGCACTTGGCCTACAAACGTCAGGTGACGACTGAAAATGCCCAAGCCTTTGCTGAGCGGCTGGGTGTCACATTTTTCGAAGTCAGCCCTTTGTGTAACTTCAACATCACTGAGTCCTTCACAGAGTTGGCTCGCATAGTACTAATGCGGCATGGCATGGAGAGACTCTGGAGACCTAACAAAGGTACCAGCACTAAACTGTTTAATTATTCACAGTCTAAAGTATCACACTGACTTAGGGTTTAATTGCATTGCGTGTGAAGGTCGGAATTTAAATAAAAGTGAGAAGAAAGGTGAGCTGTTCGGGGTTTTCTTGTTTTTGTTTTTGTTTTTTTGAGCTCATTAATAAGCAATATATGTCCACATCCAGAGAATATGTATAGTGCAGTCTTCTGGAATGTATTTAAAATCAATTTAAACAGGCCTCGATTTAAATCTAATTTAGTCTAAAGTAAATGACCTCATAACTTTACACAGCAATTACATACGCAGCCAAAGAATGCTTAGTAAACCAAAAGCATGCAAAACTTCTGCAGCCACTTTGGAGACACCCAGTGGTTAAATTCCAGAGCCATGGCCTAGGATTTAAACAAGGCTGTTAGATCCAACATAAACAGAATGAAATGATTACAGAAGTTAGTTTAGGGTTGGTTCTGTGGATATAAGCTTTAAGGTTTTGTTTTGACTGTGGTTATGAACAGTGAATAAGATTTTTGTTTTTAATCTGTACTAATAATCCAAGCCAGCCTTTGTTTATTTCTGTTAATACTGCAGTTGTCACACTAACAGGTAAGAGGTTTTACCCAAGTGACAGCTTTTAACATGTTTGGTATGAAATCAATAGAGCAATACAGAATAAAAAAAATAAGTCACCAATGAATTTGTGTGTGTGTGTGTGTGTGTGTGTGTGTGTGTGTGTGTGTGTGTGTTTGTGAACGCGCGAGAGAGACAGAGAGAGAGAGAGAGAGAGAGATTTTCCATAGACCATTATTTTTGTGTTATGAGTGATACTTTGTTATATAATGCATTACTCAACCCTAATAACTTCATTCCTATTCATAGATATTAGATTTTACTACTATTTACTGTCACTGAGCACTGAATACAGAAGTATTGTGTTGCAGGCAGACAAATATTGTCTCTTTGATCCTTAATAGACACTGATAAATGTAGGTAGTGTATCATTTGATCCTCTCTCTCTCTCTCTCTCTCTCTGTCTCTCTCTCTCTCTCTCTCTCTCTCTCTCTCTCTCTTTCTCTCTGTGGGTGCAGTGTTGAGTCTGCAGGATCTGTGCTGCCGATCCATCGTCTCCTGCACTCCTGTGCACCTGGTGGACAAACTCCCGCTTCCTGTTGCCTTAAAGAGCCACCTGAAGTCCTTCTCCATGGCCAATGGCCTCAACGCCCGCATGATGCACGGACGCTCCTACTCCGTCATAGCCAGCAGCGGCGCGAAGAGGAACGGAACGAAGAAATCCAAACTCATCTACCCACCCCTGAGCCCATCACAGAGCTGTACGAGGACCACATGCAAGATATCGTAGTCTAATGACTCTAATGACACAGTCTGCTCTCACAACATCGGCACACAGTTAGAGATCACAGCTCAACAGGGTTTCACTGACGAGAAAGATGCTTCCCAGTGGCTAACAGTGTCCATGCTCATTTCATCAGATACTCGGGATGTGTCCTTCATGCTATACCTGAATGTGATTGCTCTAAGAGATTGAACAGACCCATGAAAAGGGATTGGTGTCAAGCCATTACATCACCACATTCTTCATACATGTACAGAATATTTCATCCTGTTTGTAATTGAGGGGATAAAAACATATTGGCACTGCAGTTTAGCTCTGAGGACATAAGCGATGCTTAGCGCCGCTGAACTCAGACTAAGCACAATGACAGCGAAAGCAGTCCTGTTTTTAAATCTCTCTTTTTAGAGTGGACCTAGTTGATAATACCAGCTTGTTTTCTTACTCTTATTCTAATGCTCTTCAGGGTACACGCATTGAAAGAACGTCAGTGTTGAGAAATGCACCTCTTTGTATTGTGTATTTAAGTCATGTTGTTTGATACAATGTTGTTATTATTCTTAATTATTGTAATGCACATAAACAGTGACCAGTATTGTAATATTTTATATGGAGTGACACCAAAGACATGGGAGACTGAAGAAGCTTATCAGTGCTAACACGTTTTGTTATCAATTCAACACTAATATTTCAAACACACTGCAGAACAACAGCAATTCCTAACGAGCTTTCAGGTTTCTTCTTTTTAATAAAAGTGTGTTACCTACCAGATCTCATGTCTGCTGTTTTTGTTTTTTTTCCATGCATTAATCAATTCATCCCTATAGTCACATGTACAGTTGAAAAGTTGAATGTAAAGGTTTGGAATGATGAAACTGACAAGACATTTAATGTAAAATTTAAAGATGGTATTGCATAAGTATCCATAAGTGTCAAGTAACAAAAAGATATCAGTGAACTGAGTTAAGGGGCGAAAAGATGTACTCCAGCAGGTACTGAATATTGTTCTTTCCAGTCCAAATGAGCTGAGAAATTTTAATTTGAGTTTCAACAAATGCACTGTCAATTATAAACCATAATTTAGAATATGAAGCACATTTTGTCTGCTAAAGTGCCACTACACAATATACTTAAACACTGCAGCTGTGTTATCCATCTGCCACTTACTGATTACTGCAACCTACAAAGGTTTGTGCAGTGGAATAAATTTTTTTCTTTTTTTTTTTTTTTTTTTTACAAAATATAGCAGTACTTCTCAAGAGAAATCTTAAATATTTAATATACAGCTTGCCTTAGTTATTTGGTTATAGGAACAATACCTAATACATTTGAAACTAACTGTAAATATTATTCTGTTATTGGAGAACGGTGCAGCTAAAAAAACATTATACATCTTCAATGTTCTAGCAATCACAAACCTGGATGCTGACTAAAAGATCTCTCAGAACTACAGTGCAACAGATTCTTCAACCCAGATTTCCTGAAATAAACTCATTACTCATTAACATCACGTTTGATTTCAACACTATGACCTTCTCGATTTTATAACACACCAAGAGCCGCCGATGATTGCTCCAGATACAACATTCCTTTAACTACAGTGCAGGAAAATGTAAATATTCTAGATTTTTTTTTTAATATCTTAAATTCTATCAAGAAAACCCACATCTATGGTTTATTACTCTATTTATTGCATGTAAAGTATATTGCACTGTCATAGTTTAATAATAAAAACAAACCTCAAGATTAATTTGATATCCTTCCCCTTTCCTGGAAGTGACACACCCCTCTGTTACAACTATCTGAGATGTGCAGCGCTGGGCAGCTCTGTTCTTTGAGGAGAAAGCTAACATCCTAGTAAGAAAATAAAAATAAAACAAACAGTGAAAGTCTACCCAAGCCTATTGCACAGTAACACTGAAAAAAACAATTGTAGTGAACTTTCTAGTATATCACCTAGTTCTAGAAACAATTTTAAATCATTACAAGCTGCCCTTTAAAATTAACATCACAGTTCCAATAATCATCCAGTACTGAAAGTATTTTGTTGAAGCCTGTAAAGTTTATTCACTGGCAGTTTACAGAAATCATGTGATAAACAGCATAGCAAACAAATAGTCTAACATCTTATATATAGCAAGGTTTTTAGGGCTATATCTCTAACCAACTCCTAGATCATAGCTTTGTGCTGAAGAACCAGCAGATGGCATGCTTGTCACATTACTGTGCTTTGTGTTAAAGGAAAGACTTCAACCTTGCAGGCTCTTCAAGAAGACATCTAAAATACGTACTAAAAAGGGTCAATCACTTTGAGAAACATCAAATTTGCAAGTTAATCAGGGTTAATGTAGACATACCTTAATAATGGCAGCAAATAATAAAGTCGGTGGGGTTTCAATGTTAAATTACTCATAAAATACACCTAGGTTTTTTTTTATGTGACAGAAAATTAATTAACAAGATTAAACTCGCAGGTACTGACACAACTGCAGGGCAGGAATATGGAAGTATTTACATATTTATGATCCAGAAACACTTAAATCCACCTTGACAAATTAATGCTAAGGACAGAACCTTTTAAAATATTTAAACCTTGATCAAATTATCTAAAACAGAAGCAAAATGTGGACATGTATCAGTGTTTATTTTCTTATACATGCTTCTGAATGCAGTGGAATTGTTTTAAGGGGCCACGAGAATAGGCACTTACTCAATGGTTTTTTAGTCTTATAGACATTAACAGCTATATCTGTTATACCTATAGCTATATCAGCTATACCTGCAGATTTTGATACCCACACTGGGCTCATTGCAAAGTGGTGTTCTTAAATTTTCACCACAGGCAATGTTGTTCAAATGGTGCTATTAAGTCAATATATTGTGGCCACTTTGTCGTATCCTAACCCACATCCCTCCAAGTGCCATGAACAGAAGTTACAGACAGACAGTCTGCAGGTGTGTCTGTGCATACAGAGCCAAAACTCATCAGCCTAGCAGACTGCCATCTGGCCAGGAGGGGAAAAAAAAAGCTTTCTGAGAAGGCCACCTCAGGCTTTATGATCATTAAACTTGTCCAGTTGTCAATTTCTGGTCATTTTGATCCAAGTAACTGCTCTGCCCTTGTCAGAGAGGGAGAGAATGAGCTGCGCATTATTTGTCTCTTGTTGCCAAATTCTTTTTCAATCTCATCCCAGTTTAACGGAACTGCCAAACTATTTTTAGATAATTATTATGGAAACTAGATTACAAAATGGGAGTGTATGCTTCCTGTAAAAAAAAAGTCTGGAATGCCTATCGTACCTTATAAATCATAGGCAGGAAAGGAGAAAGGGGCTTCTGCCAAGTCACTGCTTATAGCAAAGGCTGAGAGAAGAAAAAAGAAATGAATTAGTAACCTCTAATAATCATATAGTCAAAGATGTTTTACTTTGAGCCATAATATGTGTTGTTCAGGGTGTTGTTTTCCCTGAATAGACTCACAGGATGTTAATTGTCTCAAAAACATTTCTTTTTCCTCTACACATACACACACACACACACACATTTTCGTACTGTGCTTCCACTGAAAAAAAAATCAGTTGCTTAGTGAACAGTTTCTCTTTCAGCTGGTCAAGGAATTACCCTCATTTCATCACACTTGTACCGTCACGTCAGCTACTGTACATCATTTTATTGAAAATCTTTCACAATGGTTCACCATCTGATACCACAGAACAGTTTGATAATTTGATAGCTAACTATATAGAAAACAATATATATCCAGGACAATAGAGCAATTAGAATATTTTACTGTCATGTGAGAGGATAAACACTAACAGAAGAAATTGATCACCTACTAAAAATAATCAAATCCCCCCTTAACATCTACTATGTGCCAAAACCCTTACAACTAGCAGTTATTGCACTATTTGCACTTTAAACTAATTCGTTTTAAGAGATGTAGATGGATTTTATTCAATATTTCTGGAAAATAATGTCTCTGTAAAGCTCATCCACAGCTTCTTAGGTAAATCTATGTTTTTAGTATGTGTGCAGAAGTCAGTTAAGTAATAATGTTTCTGTAAGTAAGTCTGCTGTTAGTGCATTTTCAATAAGAGTGCTACTTCTGGTTAAAACTAAAGTGTTAGTGGCAAACAATTACTAATGATAATTGTTCCATCATATGTGCTGTTTATAGTGTTCATAAGTTCAGGTCTGAGGACATTTTACTCATAAAAAAAGACAACTTCTAGTCTAATGTAGCTCTATTTGAGTATGAATCCTGGTGTAGATGTCTGCCAGGTAAAGTTTGAGTAAATCTTACTCCAGTATGTTTTCCAGTGTGCACATTCAAGACATTGTTTTAAATAGATTATTTGTTTGTAGTTTTTTTACGTACTGGAGTCAATCAAGTATATCTGTGAAGTTTTCCTGTTTGCTCCAGTATCACCAGTCAGCAGATGGAGCAGTGGAGAAACACATTCAGTACAGATGTATCATAGTGGAGGATCAAGAGAAAAGCAGGAAGTATTTTTGGAATCTAAATGTGTCACGTAGAAAGTGTGGTAAAAATCTGTGTGCAGACTGAGCTGTGAACGGCCCCATGTTTAGTCAGGAGAGGATTCACACCTTCACTAATCTCTTTCCTTTCTAAATACTCGGCTTCAGAATTAAGCTCTCTAGCCATTTTGCTCATAATATTGGCAAGAATTTAAAATAAATAAAGCGCCTGAACATAAAATTGGCAACACCAAGTAACGTTTGTGTACTTGGCCAAATCGGATCTGAATTTCCGAAACTTGATAGGGAAGGAAAGATTGATAGGAAAGATCAGTCAGCCTTAGAAATAAATAGATGTATGTGAAAGGAAGCTTTGTAATCCATTTCTGGGTTTAATGCAGCTATTGCTGGGGATTAGAGGCAGTAAGTATGGGATGGTGACGGTCCTGCTCAGAAGAGTGAGAAAAATAATGACAGTTGTCTGCAGCCATCATCCGATCCAGCTGTATTAAAGCTCCATGAAGAAATCATAATTCTCCTTTTTGGTTTAGGACCTATATATGACAGCAGAAAGATGGTATTGGAAACAAAGATGACATTTTCACCTAATATGATGTTCCTTTCTTTATGCAAGACAGGGATACACCCTAAATGGGATGTCAGTCCATTGCAAAACACCATCCATGTACACATTCACACGCTTATTCACACCTAGGGCAATTTAGCTTAGGAAATCCAACTAGCATGTTTTTGACCAGTGGGAGGAAACCGGACAACCTGTAAGAAACCAGCACAGAATAAACATGGGAAACTCCCTACAGATAATAACTTGAGCTCAAGAACCCTGGATTTTAAAAGCTGCCATGATATTTCCTAGTGTGTTTCAAAATGGCTCATTTGGTATGTAACACATTTACACTGATCACTTATAATGAACCTTAACTTTTGTTAAGGTAAAGCACTGTTTAAATGATGTTTAATTGACTTTACTAAGCTTTATATCGCCTAATATATTCAGGTTTCCACTTTCCAAATGAGCATTTGAAACTTTCATGGCTCCCATCAATTGAAACAGCAGTCTTCCAGATGTTACTCCTAGAAATTTGGCAGCAGGAGCAGCCCTAATTAATTTCATTTTTCTAGTGTATTTCCTTAACAAAAGCCTTTCTAATAATAGTCACCTTTTACAGCAGCAAAATGTCTGTCACAGTGCACAACACTATTTGTATATTTCCAGACTTTTTCTATTTTTTTTTTCCTCTCACAGTCCATCTGATGCACTGAGTCAGGCAGCTGTTGCCTGGGGTGTGTTGCACTCTACTGCTGAGAGACCTGACAGACTGACAGACCTTGGCCACGTGAGAACACCACACCATACCACACCAGAGCTTCTTTTGAAGGCTTTTCCATGTGACTGCAAGTGCACTTGAAGGACCCAGGACTTACATAATAGTGACATTGCATTTGGCTGTTCATAAAACCTGTTCCTGTAACATTACAACACACAATACTGTTGTAATGAGTTACCTATACTATTGCAATATAATGGCTTGTATGGAATGCAAGATAAGCATTTAAAAGCGAATAAGCATGAGTGCTCGGTTTTCTACTGATTTCAAACAAAACTGTAAGAAAACTTTGAATGCTAGCTATGAACTTATTTTTAAAACTTTTTCATACTGATTTGATCACTACAAGACATTTTTTATAGCAACAGGCATTTCTTCCACAGTGTATTCCTGACTTGTGTTCACAGAGATCTACTGCAACCCTAACCAACATGAAGTGGATACTAAAGATGAATGAACTTCTTCATATATTTATTTATTTATTTATTTATCATAGCTAGGGGATAGCAGTGCAATGTGTAAATTGGAATGCATTGAATTAGTCATTACATGCTGTGTGGAAATGGCCACCAGCCAATTTCCAGAAACACAGAACAGCAGCTAAATGCTATTATTATCATTACTGATTGCCACTGTTCTGCTTTCAGTTTGATTGATTATAATGTCCTTAAGATGAAAACATGTAACTGTGTAACAGTGCATCTTTAAGTATGATACAAAATAAGATGTCTACATGGGGGCATACAGTATACTGTAAGCTTTTTCTAACGCAACTGATGATTCTCCGATTATATTAGTTCATCAGTTAAATCACGAATTACAGACACAAAGCCACTAAATTGGTCATTAGCTAATAATATTAAAGGATATCAGAATAAAATAGAATAATATTTTAGAAATGAGTTTAATAGAGGCTAAATTTGACTCTGTGAATTGACCAAAGTAAGTCGTGTAAGGTGAATATAAGCAAGCCTTCATAAGTATATATTTGTTTTTGGGGGTTTTTTTGTTGTTGTTTTTTTCATGTGAATCATGTGCATATGTTTTATGTGAGGTTTGTAGTGTTGCATTGTCAAGCATATTCAAACCAGTGAGACTTTAGCTCCTGCACCTGTCAGAATGTCATCACCTGGTCTGCTTAAAAATAATTCAGCTGTATTTTTAGCTTTTGTTAAGATAGGTACATTGAACAAAGTACTACAGACAAGTTACAGACGTTCCTTTGAATGCAGGGGAAGAGGGGAAGAGGAAAAAACAGTATTGTGAAAAACAGTACTAAGGTTAATATAACAGTTTCTTGTTTTTTTATGGGGGGGGGGGGTACTGCAAAAGAAGCACTAAGGGATATCAAAGAATTAAACACAATTATGTTTTACACATCTCATTATAGGCAGGCTAAAGTATTTGATATCATATGATGCAAATGATATTTCTTTACTTTCACAAACCCGAAAATAGTAAAAAGAATGACACCATTTAAATTTATATACCAATTTTTGCACTGGCTAGAGAGTGTCTACAAATTTTGAAAGTAGAGTTTGTAGTATGTCTGAAGAAAACAAACTGTATCTGTTAGGTGAAACCAGCAAGGTCAGAAAGGAGTGTGTGTTTGTGTGTGCGTGTTGTTTGTGTGTGTGTGTGTGTGTGTGTGGTGGGTGGTGGGGGTGGTAAAGGGATTACGGAGAAAATCCACAAAATGGAAGACCCGAGACAAACCTTTATACTTATCACAAAAAAAGGAAAGTAAGGAAGAAAGGAGAGTGGGTAAAATTCCAAAACTTCATAAGCCAGAGAGGTATAAGGGGCAAAAAATAGCAATGTGTGAAATAAATAAATAAATCAATAATAAGGTTTGAAAATTGGGAAAGCTCCATTAATGAGTATAATAGTACAGAATCAGTGATGGGGAGGTGCTCAGGTAGCGAGAGAGACAGAGAGAAGGGAGGAGAGTGTGTGGTAGTGAGGAGGGCGCATGGGAGGGAGGAGAGGAGGATAAATCTGTACAGCAAGATTATCAGGGCTCAGAAGCTGTTACATCGCATGGAGAGCAGCAAGTGCCTGAACATCCCTGACATGCCACTGAAGCACAGAACCACAGAACCTGGACACGGACCGAAAACTCCACAACCTGCTCCTTTATTCACACATTTCCATCGTCACTGCCTCACTGGTTCTGAACTGAGAACTGGAGTCACAGATTTAGGAAAGTCACAGCCAAATGACTGAATCTATTTTTGTGTGACTTTACCAACTTTCTGGATTTTTGGACCAAATCGCATCCTTAGGGAAAAGGGTGGAAGCTGTGGCGAAAACAAGATAAACTTCATCTGCATGGACTTTTGCTTCACTTATCAGAAAAGACAGCAGCAGCTGGAATAGAAGAGGTTAGACATCACACAATCTCTCTCATTTATCATCATTTTTTTCATTATTGGCTGTTTTTGTTGCTGTGGTTATTGATGCTTTTTAAAGTCTCCATGTCCCTCAAGGCTAGAGAAGTAGATTGTTGACAGAGAAGAAGATAGTGGCTAATTTGGGATGAAGGTTTAGTCTGGAGTAAAAATTCTCACATTCAGTGTGTGAGTTAACACACATTTCTTTTCCTTACGAATAGACAAGATTATTTAAAAACTAAAGACATTGTGGGGTAAATATGACAATGCACACTATTCACAAAAATCAAAACATTAAAATCTGAAGACAAGGGCAAATAACTTTCTTTATAAATATTTTATTCTTTATCCCAGACACATAGACACATGAATTCACACACAGTCCTGGCAGGGAACTCCATTCTCAACTTGGTTCACCTCGCCACCTGCACTCACACCTTTTCCTAGTCAGAAATCGCAACTGCAATCCTCCAGATACCTCTCGCTGCCATCACAAGGCTGTGAAGCTGCCAACATCTGCCTTTCTCCTTCTTTTGGGACACTTCTCTCCAAAATTTCACCTTTCCTTTTTTGTCCTCAGCAGACACAACTTTTGTCTACATGCCAAGGATCTCTGCAAGGTCTTCTGCTGGTACAGCAGTGAACTTACTAAGTGCTAGAAGAGAAAGAGAAGTGGGAGAGTGAGACAGAGAGAGAGAGAAAGAGAGAGAGAGAGAGATCATCAGAGGAGAGAGACGAGAAAGGAGGGGAGGAAAATAAGGGAACCCTAGACACCTGCAGTGAAATTGCGTACTGCTCGAGGTCAGGCTCGGATGCATCCAGCCGGTGCAGGTAAGCAAACTCCTCCTTATTTATATGTACCTTTTCTGCATCTGTGTCATGGATATTAATAAAGATCTCAATTTGGGATGCATTGGCTGATGCTCCTGAGTCACTGCTCTACCTGCTGTTTGCACAGAGAGACTGTGTTTTTGCATTTCAAAGGTGATGTCTGTGTAGAGGGACTTATAGTGTGGTAACAGGTGTGCTGCTCGCTGTCAGCTTGTAGTAATAGTATTCCTAGAAAGGGAGAAATGCAGTGCAGGCAGCAGAGCTGTTATAAATGAAGTGACACACAGCCAGCCTTGCAAGGTAATCTGCAATAATGCTTATTTATAAACGTGATATTTTGTATTTAATTTACATAAATGCCAATGCCAACAGACTGTACAGGTATCTTTATAGGTATTTCAGTGCAAGTAGAATTTTCATGTGTAAAGCATGGGTCCTTAACAGAACTATATGGCATGATTATATGTATGTCTTTAACTGGAGCAAATACTGGACTAAGGTTTATTTACAGGTAAACCGTCTCTGTAAACAGCTAGGCAGGAGAGGAGAGTTATATATGTCAAAGGCAGACACAAGCTGTAGTGTATTTATTCAGAGGAACTATTCTTATTAATAGAAAGATATAATCCAACTGCAGATATGATACTTATCACATTCATGGCAAATATACAGTCTATTCCATCAAATCAGACAAGGTCATAGTGGAGAAAGCTGTATGATTTATTTCTGATGAATCTGCTAAAGCATTTAGGATTTACTAAATTCATAAGGGCAATCTGAGAACTTGACAAATACATGTAAATACATACAGTTTATGTTATATCTTGTGAACTGTAGGCAGTTCTGCATATGTGTGTCCTCTGTTGCCTGTGTGTAACCTTGAGGAATGTATTGTGTATGCATCATTGTCCATGCCTACACTGTGGTTTATAAGGAACACATGTACCTGTCTAAACTAATCTCAGATGTAATGTAGATAAACTACAAATACATTTTCTTCTATTGTATATGCAGCTGTAAAAGTAGTTGTAAGAAACCTTTCCTAACTTTTTCCTAAAGCTTGGCTCATGGAAATAATTACTAATTTGTAGATATATGACCATGCTCTTCACGGGAGAGGAAAAAACACCATCAACATTTTATAGTTCAGTTTGTATGCAGGCATGTTTGTAGGGTGTCTAATGCATCCGCTTATGTCCACAAAGGCAAACAGGTAATAAATGATGATGACAAATCTATTATGAATGTTGAAACCCAACTTGTCCATTCCAGTTAGATAGGAATGTAATTACTATCATGTCAGGTTTATGGCGTTTTGAGGCAGACTTACTGAGCTGCTTTCATATGCTCATTTTACTGTTGTGCAGATGAGTAGCAGCATGCAGGGATGAAAACAGTGATCAGAATACAGCTGTGGCTTGTATTTATTTTTATTTTTTTTAAATCTCTAGTATACAGTATACTGTATAAACACTCAGTAATCAGAGTGATAATATATGAATATCCAGCATGTTTTATGATTAATGTAGATTATTCTCTTAATTAAAACATGCATATTTAGTTTGTGCTTGTGGGTATTCTGTAAAGGACTAAAACACCTGGATGCTTATGCTCTCCACGACCTCTGTGACCATGTTATTAAAGAAGTATTATCTCAGTCCTTCTAGCTCTGACTGTGATTGCAGCCCGACAGTATGCAAGACATCTCATATCCCATGCCTAGCAGGCAACTCATAGGCAGTAACATAAAACCACAGCACCATCCAGGAGGGATAAGCATGGCTTAAATGAAGGCCTGCCAAACACACTATACTGTTGTGTGATACTATAAGTCATATACTCAAGGGAGGTCATTAAAGAACCTTAGCCAGAACCTGCTGTAATTCATTTCATCTAGCCATTATCCCTATTGTAAATACATGAATCAAACTGTGATGCAGAATGCCAAGAGAGGCTAAATGGATTGAGAAATATTTTACTGATAAACCCAGAGAAATGCTAATATGGTGCCACTAAAGCATGTCATCTTCCTCAGCTTCCTCAACTTATCTCACTCCATATGGACAAAAGACCAGAGAAATTGTTATTGGCTTATTATCTGTTCATTCTATCCTTATTGAGACCCAAACTCTTAATCTGTGTGCCATGAAATTAGTTTTTTGCTAAATTTTCTTACTAGCACATGATAACTATGGAAATTAATGAATGTCTTCAGACACGAACGTGTTGGAGAAAAGAGCACAACCCAACCTTACATGATGTTCTTAATTGGGTTTCATCACACAGTAGCTGGAAGAAAAGGTGGTGTTCTCACATGAGGACAGTAGAGTCTCGTGAGCCTATTAAAGTCATGGTCCACTCTGTACTCTATTTAGACAGTGTCTATATAACCTATTGCTCCTGAAGAAATTTACAGTTCACCTGGACTCAGAGGTGGCACCAATGATAACTTCTTCTTTGAAACTTTGCAGACATGTTAGAATCAATAGTAGGGCTTTTACTTTCTAAAAATACTCAAGGTATAAAATTACACGGAAAAAAAAAACAAAAACCTACATTATTTTCTGTTGTGATCTGAGGGGCTGTGATTTATGTGAAGCTGTTATTTATTTATTTATTTATTTACCCATCAAACCAACGCCTATAGCTTCAGCTGCTGATGTCCTGATATAAGGAGTTATGATAGCTTGATGAATAATGATGGTCTCATTATTTATACATTCACGCACATATGTGAAGGTGTTTGGAATAACTTTATTGAATCAGGTGCCATGAGGGCAGCTGGCATCCAAAGCTGATCTTGCATCATGAATGTGTTATTACTAGTGATTTTCTAATATGTGATGGATCATGTTGCTGAATTGCACTGTACATGTACATAAGTTAAGTTTCCACATCTGACAGCGGTTTACTACTGGATTTCTTTCTCCTACCGCTTCAAACATCTGTGGTGTTACTGTAGTTGTCAGCAAGAAAGCGAGAGCCTAAATTGCAGAGGAGAAAAGTGAAAATATGTTTATGCTCTGTAGCACAGTCATGTTGGAGCTGTGAAATGTAGTCTGCTATATAATTTCTAGGGTTAGAAAACTCAGGTGTGACAAACACGTGTCCAGAGATCATTTTGGTAAGTTTGTTTAACTATTCAGTTTAATCCATGATACATTGAATAAACATGAAACAAGGGAGGAGTAACTAAACAGCAAATACACTTTAAATAAGGATTGGAAAGTCATTCACAAGGAAGAGCTGGTTTAACACAGATTAGATACACTAAGTAAATAAGAAAGTAATCAGGTAAATAGACAGAGTGATGAGTAAACAGTTTAGATGGCTTTTATCACCTAAAAGAGGTTCCCTGTTGAGTCCTCTCTAGGGATTTTTTTTTTGCCCTTCATTTCCAGGAGGGTTTTTCTGCTGCTATTGCCTCTGGCTTGCTAACAGAGATATAGAACTAATCCATATTTAGGTGAAACTGCTTACCAATATCTATTGTTATAACTGTATACAATTGAAACTGAATTGCCTGCACTACAGCATTTTAGTGCTTCAAATGAATTGTTCTACATTTTCTATATATATTTTTTTTAATTATTTGTATGCTACACTGGTGCCAGGCATGAGGGATGTATTTCGTAAAGATTTAATAAAAAAATAATTCACCCGTTTCATGCTTTTTAATTATTATGTTATACCACCCATGTTTCATCAAGGGAACAAATGCACAAGCTATGATGTTCATTTCACCGAGGACCTGTGATCAAACACATCAAAGTGCTTGAAAAAAGGATCAGAGGAGTTTAAATGACGGACATGAGACATCCAACGCACATCCAACATGCTGAAATGTGAATATAATGTGAATATATTAACACCATTCACAATTTACGTATTACTCGCTGCCATCAAAGCAGGGCTGCAGGTGTTTTAATGTGTTACTCTGGGAAACTGCCATAAATAAATGAATAAATAAATAAATAAATAAATAAATAAATAAATAAATAAATAACAAGTTACGTATTTACTCTTAGCAAACAGATATAGTCAAATGAATCAAATAGTATTATATGATTACAATAAGCCTTATATATGTTATGTATGTTATATATATGTTATGTAATATGTTTATTACATTTATTTGCTAATCATACACTTGAAATAGTCTTACAGTATATTTATTCTTCAAAATTAGCTTCCAATAACCCAAAAAAAAAAACTGCTTGAAATTTTATATTATATTATTTATCATTATATATTAAATTTACAATATATGAATTATCGTAAATACAGGCTTAGTAATCGTGTCATATAATATAAATTCAGCCATATTCTATTCTCAGTAATATTTCACCACTTACTGTGGTATCAGTTTTGTGGTATTACTAATCTTAGGCTCTTTAAGTGATAAAAGAATATAGCTATATGTGTATTCCATCTACACACTTGAGAAAGTCCTTGGTGCTTGGTTGGCACTCTGAGCGGCACCTTTTGTACCTTTAGTACGTAATTTTTTTTTTTTTTGTAGCACACTGTGGGATGAGGCAAGATACAAGTGCATGTTCTTTATTGTGGGCAATCCGAAAGTCATTGTCATGGTTCGATGTTCGATATGGGGTCAATAAACATGAAGGCAATGTCAAAAAAGGAATAACTAATCTAAAGCAAAAACAGGAACTAGTGAGAGAAAGAAAAACAGAACAAAACGAGAGAGCAATGTTTAGAAATGCACAAAGACCCATGACCAGAATATACAGAAATCCACACACATACACACACACACACACACACGCACACACAAGTAACTAATCAGGGACTAAATGTCAGACATGTGAACAAAATTTAGAACAGACAAATGACAATATAAGGTGAAAAAAAAGATGGCTATAACAAACAAAACAAACAAGGGCAGTAAATTGAGAAATCTGTGATACTTTTACATTAAAAAAATGCATGCATTGTAATGTAATTCTGTTGTACAATAAGACTAAAAAGATATACCCTTGAGAGCATCATGAAAAGGTGCTGTTTAGGACTAGATTCTGAGAGATTTCTGCTGGGAGGATATGCATAAGAATAAAGCATAAAAGCAGGACAGAAAAATGTAATCATCCTCCTCATTTCAGAGGAACAGTAAGATAAATGAAATTGTGAATTCTATTATGTATGATACGTACCGTATATTAGCTCAGCATGGCCTTAAACTCATTTCAGTTTACAAAGCAGAGTCACGGACCTTGTTTTTCTGCCAGTTTTATTCAGTCCATTGATTGGAAAAGCTTATTTTCTTGGTCAGATAGGAACTAGTCATGATGCCCTGAACATTATTAAAGTCTCTGACATTCATACATCATTTACTTAACAATTCCTGTGCCTTTACCTCTTTTTATCATTGGTTTATTCTTATGGGAAAAAAATGTAAGTAGTAGAAGAGTGTGCACTGCCTGCATAACATAAGCAAGGATTCAGGTTTCCAGTATTGATTGTGTTCAAATGAAGATTCAATCAAAATAAAGATGGATTAATACTCTACCCAGGAATCCTCTTGGCAAGCACAGATTTGTTTTGAAACTCATTTAGACGAAGTCTGTGTCATTCTATCTCCCTTGCCATCTGTTTCATTTGAACTGGACACTTCCTGTGATCTCCATTTAAACAAGGATCTGCTTTTTATTATATTCTACTACTGTATGTTCTTGTTACTACTATTACAAAACTGCAAATAGCAACAGATATTTTTCATCCACTGCAATTTAAATGAGTGTTGTATCTGCTCTGATTGCTTAATAGGTTATATGGTTGCACTTGTAAAATGCTGGCATGGATTGATGGGAATAACCTTTACGCTTCTAAATCAGGTTCATCTCATTAGGCTGTGATGCTGTTTGGCTTCATACTTTAAAAAAAAAAAGCAACTGCTTGGAGTAATGCATGCAGCTCAGAACTGTGGGGGGAATCAGTCCTTTTACTGGAACATGTTCATAGCTCTAAAAGACAAGGAGGGAGTATCATATGCAGGAGGGCATAATGGCCAGTTTGGTCATTTGTAATTAATTAATTAGTTAGTATCAGTGCTCCAGGAGTCTGCTGGACTGAACACACCCGTACGGATCTCATCCATAAATACGGGGACATACTGTAGAGTTTAGATTTAAGTCCCTGTGTGGTGTGCGGCAGAAAAACACATCCAAATATAGCTCTAATATTACTCTACTTTGTATCTGCTACAGTAAACAATGTGTTTTAGCTGGATACTGATTGCCACTAGTTTATTTCTTACACTAGGGATATTTTGTAGCTCTGCAGATTTTTTATTGTGTAGCTCTGTATATATATATATATATATATATATATATATATATATATATATATATATATATATATATATACAAACTATTATAGTGTCACAGCATCATAAATGATATAATCCTGTACATTTTTTCTAATCCTATATTAGCTTGGATTTTCTGTTTGCCGCATCATATTATCACAAGTATGTGACACTGACATAACAAAGATATGGCTATAGGGCTCAAATCCAGTCTAAGGCCACACCTATTATTAACATGTTTTTGTGTGATCAAAAGTAGATGCATAGCTATTCACACCTGCCATTATAATCATGTCTCCACTGACCACTCGTGATCAGATTTCATACATCATTTCACAGATTTAATACATCAGTCTTTATTTTTTTGTCCAGCACTGTTTTTTTTTTTTGACAGAAATGTCTAGCAAATCTTACCTGCATACACTGTTTCAAACATTGTGATCGTGTGGTCTAACAAAACTTATGAATAAATGAGATGACGAATGAAGCAGTAAAAGGCACCTGCTTTCATCTCTGCTGTTATAGCATTATCTTCATCCATTAGCCTAGCATCAGAGAGCTCTACTGTTTGGTGCTAATTCCAAACAGTCACAATGATTACATACCTGTATTTTCTGGCTTAGGGCAATGACGAAGGTCTTGGTCTTGTCCGAGTTATGTTCGAAAATTATGTTTGTAAAAAATAATCTAGAAAACATCAAATAATCAATGGAACAATAATGCACTAACAAAGATAACTTCTTTGATTTGAAGGTATCTGTCTCAACCTTTCCTCAGTCTTGTTCTCATTGATCATGATTTTGACTTGGTCTCCATCCACTTAATCTTAAATTGATTTCAGCTAGCTCTGGTCTTTGACCTATCTTAGATCTTGCACATTCTTTGACCAGTCTTGTATTTTGATAATGGTACAACAACTTGGCACAGGTTTTACGCCAGATGCCCTTCCTGATGCAACCCTCCCATTTTATCCAGGCTTGGGACCGACACTGCATCCAGTGGCTGGGGCTTGGGCACTGGCTGGGAATCAAATCCAGGCCTTCCACATGGTAGGCGAGAAACCTACCACTGAGCCTACCACTGAGCCAGCACAACCCAGCACTAAGTAAAAACATGAAAATCACAAAAGCAAACTTTATGGCAGCATATACTAGTCTAAATGGATGGTTTAATATAAAAATTGAAACACTGCTCTTAAGAAAAGTGATACCATAGGAAGATCCCACCTTGGCATTGCATAACTTGGATCCAGACTGATTGAAGAGATTAAACTCTATAGGTATATTTAGATCTATTTAGCACTGATGAGTTTTCTATATTTTTTTGGTATTTATCATTTCATCATGCATCACATATAATCCTGTTTATCCATTATGCAGAAGGTCCCTGGAATATTGTGTGCTCTAAATTGTAAAATGAAGCTATCTCTCTGTACATGGGTCTGGAAGGGGTATGTGCTTACTTGCCTGCATGTACACTGGGGATCATATATTGTTAGATAATATATAGGAGAAAAGCAGCGTCTGCGTGTCTGTGCTAAAATAATCTGATAAGCAACAATCTGAAATGACTAGGGATTTATATGAATCTTCAAACAGCACCATCAGTAGCACACCTGTCACTGTTTTGGAGCCTATTCAATTCCTGTGGACACTCATTAACATTTTCAGGTACAAAGCAAATCTTAGTTGGAAAAAAAAGGAAGCAATACATTTACCTATTCTCACAAGTCTCCCCAGGGAAATGTTTAATGAATCTGAAATGAAAGCAGCATGCAGAACTATTCAGGGGTAGCACCTCTGAACACCGCTATTATATGTTTACTTATGCTATTACATGTTTTAATGTGGTGCAGCTACCTAATTCTTATTTTAAATTATATTCATTTTAAATGTTAACTTGGTGACCTTCTATCACATTAGTGTTTTGAAAAGTAATCATTAGGGCTCTTACAATGTCCTAATATGTCTTGATTGAAGCATGAAGCATTTCACAGAATGTCACACAAAAAACAGAAGCTGTTTTATGTTGTGCTTCTCTCTGTAAATGATTGCGCCACAGACTAACACCCTCTGTGTGTTCGTCAAGTCAAAGAGTGGACACTGGGAAGTGTTAAAATGGCACAGTTTGCTGTGAATCCCTCACTGTGCTCACAGTGTGTTTCTTTCTCCTATTGCCAACTACCTGCACACAACCCCCCCACACATACACACTGAGAGCAAAGCAGCGGTGTAGTCAAAACCAAACACACATTGTGTACAAATACACAGCATGTACTCAATATACTTTGTGCTGGACACATGCAATAGTGTTTATGTGTAATGAAAATAGCCTCAGGTATTGAATTATTTTAACTTGTACTTTATTGCATGTGTTTACCCCACCCCTCTCTCTCTCTCCCTCTCTCTCCCTCCCTTTACAGGCTGTAGGTGCCTGAAATGGCCATTCATCAGGGGTGTATGAGTCTCTCTCTGCAGCTCCTCCTGTTGTTTACTGCCATGTTGCACTACCAGGCTCGTCCTTTCTTTGGCCCACCTACAGTTAATGTGGCAGTGGTGTTCAGCAGCTCTGGCCACCAAGGTGAAATAAAGGGACGTCTGAGCCGGGAGAACTTCCTCGACCTGCCGCTGGATGTGAACCCCATCACTGTGCTAGTAAATGATACAAGCCCTAGTGCACTGCTTACACGCCTCTGTCAGACCATGGCTGCTGGGAGCCTCCATGGTGTGGTGTTTGAGGATGATGTTGACTCAGAGGCTGTAGCTCAGATCTTAGACTTTCTCTCCTCCCAGACTTCAATACCCATAGTTGGCATCAATGGAGGCTCTGCCTTAGTCATCCCTCACAAGGTAAATTGACATTTCTGTGGTAAGTAAGGGCTTAAACAATACAGCTGGTATTCAAATGATAAGGCACATAATGTCTAGTTGGTCTGTAATTAGGGTGTGCAAACATTTGCTCTTGAGCACACCCACTTTGTCACATGAATTATATTTACCTTGTTGAGAGAGATTTGACCTAGTTTTGTGAATGTTAGATTTTACTAAAACTTGTAGAGATGTGTAAGCTGATAAACCCACTACTACAAGATGATCCTTAGGTCACATAGAGATTTAGACCTAATTTTATACAAATAGCAGAGATTGCTGATATTTGTGAAAAGATGGGAAATTTAAAATAAATAAGTCTTTACCTAATAAATAAATATTTTAACTAGCTAGGATTATAACACACAACAAGTGGACAGAACAGTTTAAGTACAGTTTAAAGCATTAAATCCATACCTAATCAATCATATTCGTATTTGCACTACTATTATCTCAGTAATAACCAGAAATAGTCCAAATACAACTGATGAGATATGTGAGGACTTGAAATCAATAGGCTTTATGATATTCAATATTAGTACTGAATATTAAAGACAGTAGTTTCCAGTCCAACCACTGCTATTCAAATTATCTTCAAGCTCACTTAGTATGTCATATGACACAGAAACAGAAAGACAAGATATGCTTACATCCTCCATATCATGATGGAATTGTAAAGAGTGATAATTGGATTCTTTAAAAAACAAAAGCTGACTCCTGTTTCTGGTTGGCTTCAAATAAGCTATGAAAAAGTAGAGCTTTTGTTATATATATATTTTTATGCATGTTAAATGCCAGCAGATGGGTTTTGGCTTTTTTATTGCAGCATTTTCTATTCTTGTATTTGATATGCAATTATCTGCTCTTTCCACTTCTTCCAATAACTTTGTAATTATTTGCCATAAAATGTTCATTTAATACAAAGAGGCTATATTTTTCCTTTGGAAACAGTAAAAGGAAAACAGTGTTAAAAATAGACCACACATAGCTCCCTTATATCTTCCACATATTTATACCACTTACATATATAGTACTTTGCCTGATAACTGCGTGGGGAAAATTAGTACACTGCAAAAAAATTCTAAATTAGGGAAAGAAAATAGCATAGCTGTTGTCTGAGAAGAACAATTTATTAATAATATTAATTGAATAATTGATTGTTAATTTTTTTTTTTTTGCAAATGTTGAAGAAAACATGTTGTTGTACATACAGATAAATGGCTATTTTAGGTATTATAAAAAAAAGTAGGTAACATCAAATGATATTGAAGATTAACATATATATTGTCTTCTGAGAAATGATCACTATGCAAAGTCTCCTTTTGCTTGGAGAATAAAACAATCTGGTATGGGAATCTCCAAGAACAAAGGATCATTTTCCCAAGTTGTCTTTTACTGCTCATTATATCATATATGATCACAGTAGGAATGCAAAGACCATGAAATCAGGCACATGCCTGACATGAACTCATCAAGAAGACATTCTGTTTTGAAATAATAGTGAGCCCAAATGGTGGAACAGAGTGATCTCCAGTAAAGTAGCTCCGTCCCGCTAAATATGCTAGAACAATCCTATTAATTTGAATTCAATTAATTGGATGCATCTCTGCATCAGAGATGAACCTCAGTGATCTTTTTCTACTTCTTAAAATAAAGAAAAGTTGCTCTGAAAAGTAAGAATGAGTCCCAGAGCTCTCGTCAGCCTGAACCCATCTCATTCCTATAGCCAGCCTACTTTAGGTAAGCTGTAGAAGTTACCTGAAGGACACTGGATCAGCGTATATGGGTTTGAGCAAGCTCCTGTCAGATAGGAGTCTTGGGAAAATGTCTCCCTGCTCCTGCCAAGACGAGACCTTTCCACTCATTTTTCTCAGATCGGAGCTTAATTGGGCATTTCAATCTCCCTCCTGCATTTTCAGCCACCTTTGAGAAGCAAGGGCTGCTGGCAGAATAGGGCACAAAGACATCTTCTAATGTGACAGAATTAAGTGCCAAGAAGAATATGTACCTGAGTACTTTGTGTATAATTTTGCGGCTTTATCAACTGCTGTATTTAACGTTTGCACGTTGAAACAGACATTGAAACCAAACTGTCAAAAGGAAAAAGAAAAATTATTAAAAGTTGGGTAATAAATCATGATTGTGCTTTGTGGCAATTCTACAATAGGATCAATATTCCAGCAATTTATCTTTGTATTGCGGATCCAGTCCTCCACACTTGAGAAAGGTGTTCAAGGTTAATTGTTCACAGTGACTCATGGATACAATGTGATAGTTACTACAAATTCCACAGACCACAAACTGTGGCTCAAATGTATCAGCCCTACAAAGGAATCTATATTGTTTCTTTTATGCTTGTTTAAGAAATAATTTACAAAGTAAACGAGTGCATAAATGAAACCTGACATTTCATTCATCGCTAAATTTTTTACCAGACTGTCCTCCTAAGCACAGGCCAAATTTGTATTTTATATATGCTTTTGTCAGAATGATAATGCGAGCTCACATTTAGGGATAATAAGATAAGATAAGATAATCTTATCTTGGTTTTACTGAAATAAACGGAATGCAATTCGGACAACCCAATGATTTTTAGAACATCCAATTATTTTGCATTATGTATGAAGGATAGACAACCATTCATGGTCCCATTCATAACATTATGACGTAACTGGAGTTGTCAGGTGTATTGAGTATTGAACACACTTTATTGAATCTGTTCAATACTCATTGCATTTCTAAACAAATTAATATCACTTAATAACAATACAACATATGGAAAACTGAGTTTGCAATAGTCTGCCCACTTTGACTAAACCCGTACATCTCTAACATCCAACTCATTCATTGTAATTTACTGAATTGCTTCACCGATATTGGCATCTCCTTTTCTACCATTTTCTTCCAGGCTGACGGTTCGAATTTCCTCCAGATGGGAGCTTCCATTGAGCAGCAGATCAATGCTATGTTCAAAGTAATGGAGGAATACAACTGGGGCAGCTTTGTGGTGATCACCAGCCTTTATCCAGGCTATGAAAACTTTGTGGACTATATCCGCTCTTTCACAGACTCCAGCTACTTTCTTTGGGAGCTGCAGGATGTGCTAAGCTTCGAGATGTCAGTGGGAGCCAATGATATCCGCTCACGCCGGCTGCTGCAACAGGTGGATGCTCAGGTGTATTTGGTGTACTGCTCACATGAGGAGGCTCAGTATCTGTTCAGGATGGCATCTGATGTCGGGCTCTTGGGACCTGGCTACATTTGGGTCATCCCCAGCTTGGCAGTAGGAAACCCAGAGGCTTCACCTCCAGATAGTTTTCCAGTCGGGGTCATCAGCATAATTTCAGATCACTGGAGGAAAACTCTGCGCCAGCGGGTGAGGGAAGGAGTGGCTGTGGTGGTGCAGGGGGTGTACAGTTTCCACAAGCATAGAGGATTTGTTCCTGAAGTGAACAGTCAGTGTAACAGTTCAACAAAATCCTATGACCACTATTCACTTTTTAGGTGAGATTTCAATATTTTCAGTATAAATCTTCTTGTCCTTCTTCACAGTTTTCACAAATATGCACCAGAGTCCCAGAACTCTATTGTGAAGTTATAAATGTAGCCCTTCTTTGCCCTTATATTCCATTCCTGACTTAGGAGGTGTTTTTAATCCTATCAGAGAATCTTTAGTACTCGACTATACAGAAAAGTTTAGACAGGTTTAGATTTTCTTTATATCCATTTAAGTGAACACAGGAATGCTGTTCATGCTAAATAGGCCACAGGCTAAAATGAAAGATCACATAGGTGCTTTTTGATCAGTCTTCTCCTTTCTAATGAGATTCACAGATTTCCTAGTTAAATCAGCTTTTCACCTGGGAGCAGCTGACCTCATTAAAGACTGCTTCAATTGCTTCCACAGACTGTCTGTGATCAAGAGTTTTCTGAGGCACACTGGAGACTGAATTTCCATTGATTATATTCTTAGATTGGGCAATTGTGCCTCAATGACTCATAGATGCAGTCTATTTAATGTCTTTAGCAAAAAAAATATATATATATTTAGTGCATGGCCAAGTCTTTCAAATGTTACTACACAATTTTAAGAAATTTTACATTTTTTTGAGCATGGCGGAGGAATTTATTTTTCTTTAATTAACTTGCCACATCCACATAATAGATTCTAATATATGGTAATAATCATTCTTTCCCTTTGTCCATCAGACTTATTGTTCTATCATTGATATATCATTTTAAAGGACTGGAAAACAAGAAATAATGACTTCCTCTGATGAATCTTGTTTGATTGCCAGGACATAGCAGCATCTGAAACTCTCTTTGCTTTTTTTGATAGACATATGCTCAATGTGACATGGGAGCACAGAGACTTGTCTTTCAATGCTCATGGCTATCTCACAAATCCCTCCATGGTGATCATTGCTTTGGACAGAGAGAGACTCTGGGACAAGGTAAGGTAGACTTTAGAGCTTCCTGATCACTAAATGTTAATCCCTCAACACACTGGCTGTGATTTAATTAATTCATTGATAATTGAAATCCGTGTTTTTTCCATGATAGACTTCTCACACAATGTTCCCAGTTGGACAAAAATGAAAGTCTTATTATATATGGTATAAAGTCATTTTAGGTGAATACTCAAGAAATATTCTACAAAAAAAAAAAAAAATAGTCAACTAACTGAAAGTCAAGTAGACTTATTGTCATTCTTCCATTACAAGTAGGCTAATACAATAAATACAGAAAGGCCGGCAATAGGTACAGTAAACTATATAATAAAAACAGAGAAAACTACGTATACAGAAATCATTAAACACTATTTTTTCCATAGTGGTAATAATAAACAATAATGAACATTTAGAGAAAATGTGGAATTCTTGAATAATAATTAGAGACTGTTTAGAGTTGTTCTAATTAATGTATTTTGTTTTATTTATTTATGTTCAATTTCAACACAGCCTAAAGCCTAAACTCTAAAATACAAAAGATTGTTAGAAAATGTTAGATGAACAGCATTAAATTAATGGAGCTCATAGTGATGGAAAAAGAATTCATAAGACTTCACGAAGCTATATTAGTCTAAAATAAGTCCATCTACAAGTAATAGAAATTCACCATTGCTAGAATGAGTAACACTGCATGTCCTACAAAGCTGGAAGGATTCTCTTAGGCAGCTTTACAGTGGCGTACTATCATACTATTTGTGGTATCACTGGAAGATAGTGAGTTTAATTCCCAACGATGCCATGGCTAAACATGGCTAGGAGACCAATGGTGCATAATTAGCTCTGTTATCTGAGCGAGAAGGACAGCTTTCATCTCTCTCCCTCCTGTTGATGAGAGCAACACTAGCTAATCCCAAGCATCTTTTACCACATGTACACAGTTGGCACTGGAATCACATGTTAAGGTGTATGCAATGGTTTGAAAAGATGCAAGAACTGATATGTTTCCGGATATATAAAAAAAAAAACAAGAACGACAAACTCTTCTAAATAACAAAACAGGAAAACTTGATTATACTTGTAAAAAACTATCTAAGGAAAAACATTGCTTCCCTAAAGCCTGGTGTATATAATAGGTGTGCCATAAACCACCTGTATACTGTATTTCTCAAAACTATGTTACTATAATTAGTGTTAATTTGTTAATGTACCTAGAATTTTGTTTGAAGTAGTGTGCATAAAGAAATACTAAATAGTAATAAAGCCAAAATACAACCACAAGCATGTTAAAGCGGGAGAATTTGTATGCTTCAGGGCACACTTACTGTACATATGTACCATCATTGAGGGACCAATGATTTACACAGTGGGAATTCTAGGAAATTATCCAGCAGGATGTCAGTCTGTGATCTAAAAATATGTTTGGTCATGCAAACAGTAGATTTCTCCAAAACACACACACACACACACACACACACACACACACACACACACAAATATACACTGGCTCAAAAAGAACACATTTTGTATTTCAAATCCCTTCTGACTAACAATAAACCATGAACAACCATGTAACAAGGGTTGTTCTTTATCATTCTGTATATTTCATATTCCACTCACCTTTTATTCTAGCTCTAAGTGAGACACAGAATCTAACTAGACTAATTTATTTTGGGTGCTAAATGTAAGGGGTCACATTTTCCCACAGATTTAAACATATATTTTAAGACCATTTGTAGAATAGAGGTGTCATAGTGTAAAATATGTGGCTGGTTTAAACACACACACACACAAAATATAAATAAATAAAAGATTTTATGTAAATGGAAATCATGTCACATTCATGCATAAATCAAAAAAGTTACCACTGAAGGCAATAAATTACAAGTGTTAGGATTTGAATTTAGCTATAATTATTCTTATACCGTTATGCACAGATAATTTGTCACTGTCAGGACAGCAGATGATGCAATTACAGTTTGTTGTCTAAAACAATTCCTTTGCCCTCATTTAGTCAGACCCCCAAGGCTATGGTTCTTTCTGATGACATGGGACATGTGGAGAGTGGCTGGCAGTGTGCTAACGCTACCTGACTGCAGAAGCAGATGTGCATATAAATAGGTCAATCAGAGCCTCCTTGAGGTGAATGAGAGGATAAAATAATAAGAATGAGCATGCTGTTAACCACAGACCACAAAGACAAGATAAAAATACTTTGTAGATCAGCAGTAATAGATTAGAAAAGAGCCATGCCTTCTGCCTTACAACTTAGCTCTGTTTGTAGCCTTGCTTGTTTTCCCATCAACACTCTCAGTGCCACTTCTGTCGCTCATGCTGCCTGGATCCTGCTCACATTAGTGGCATGAATCACCATTGTACTATTTTAAAGAGCCAGCCAGAAGACATCCTAGAGATTGTCAATATCTACTGTGTCTTGGGACTTGGTCTTTGGCAACTTTGTTATACTTCTTGGACTTTATTTGTTCTGAACTTTTAGGCATTTGCTGTTAATAAATCTGGGTTGTGACTCAACTGTATTAATATTATTCATCTTTGAAGTTACAGATTTGATCACTGCACCACATTTTGTAATTTGTTCATGCAAAAACCTAGCTGACAGGAGACTTTATACATAATTCATCTACTTTCAGTAACCACAGAGAATTTACACCAAGCCGTAATTTAGAGTAATCACTCTACCTACATACATGATTTTGGGAGGAGGGAGGAAACCAGAGAACCCAGTCGAAACTCAGATACAGTAATTCTGGAGCTCTAAGGCAGCAGGACTACCCACTGATATCTCCCTCTAATAAATAGGTGCAAAAAGATTTACACCTACATACTGTAGTTTCTCTCATTGATTGCATATGTATGCCAAGGTAATATATTTTCACTCTTTATATGAATATAAAAATGCATTTCTATAAAAATCCCCTTTTGTTTCTTGTGAGAGGAGTAGATTCATAACTCACTGCATTAACATGATACTCTGTTAGGGTGATTACTTTTACTTACATTTACATTATCTACCTTTCTATACAAATACTAGTTTTTGTACTCATCAAAAACCTACCTTCCCAAACTATGTGAATTAAGAATTACTACATCGTTCTATGGTACCTATAAAGTTACGCTGTAAGTAACAACCAAGACACTGGTTGAATTAAATCACATTTTTCTACTTCATTCATGTCCATCCTCCAAGTAGTGCTTATTCATGGTTCAAAAGACAGAGCCAATGTTATCATGCTACAGGTCTTTCTCATTACCCACACCTAAAAGCCACAAGATTGGATTTATTTGCTTTGCTGATTTTGTGAATAATACCTCAATAAATCCCTGTTGCCAAGGCTTATAATGTTTGTTAATCATGAGCAAACATGGATTACAATGATATGGACTATCTCCAATCGGATTCCAGTTCCTGCCTCTGCATTCAGATCAGCAGAACAATAGCAGATGGGTAAGACTTTATTATAGCTGTGATTATAGTAGGTCTACATGACCTTACATAACCATTTCTGACAGCTGAGATAAGCTTGCATAACATTTATAAAGGCTTATTCCAACAGGCATAAGCTGTCACAAAAGCAACATTCAGCTGTCAAGTTGAAAGTACATCTGAAATAAGTGACAGTTTGTTTGTTGCCATAATATTTTGTTATGACAATTTCTGGGTTGAATTATGTTAGAATGCCATGACAGCCTACACATTTAGTATCAAAAGTAATACATAATTCTGTAATTATGGGATCAGGGCTATTGTCATAGCTTTTCAGTGTGTTTATATAAATTATGGAAAAGGAAGAAAAATCCTTTATCTGTCTTGGTACAGTAATAATAACTAGTTGTGCCTATTTTTTAGTCTTAGATACCAAATCCCTGTGAATGAGAGATAACATATTAGAACATGCCTATTAATATAAATGTTCTTCACGTTACATACGTGGTACCATGAAGAAAAGTTATGCCTCCCCTATTTTAATAACCACCAGCAACCACTGGTATAAATAGCTACTTGAACACGCTTTATTAAAGAGCCAGAGAAAACATACATAGTGCAGCTTATTACAGTGGCATGGGATTATTCCTATATACAGTATATAAGGGAAAATATGAAACCTTAATATACCACAAACGCAGTGGAATACAAAGTCAGCTGTCATGAAGGTCAGCCTGGAAAAGTGTCATAACACAACCATAATTGAACAAAAGTGTTATTTGACTCAGGTGTTATATCAGTTTGACATCAAAATTGATAAAAAAGCAATATCTATGGCATTTTTATGAAATCTGCCACCAGTTGGAATACCAATGTTTATGCTGGTAATGTTGTTATGTATCCCTATAAACACCACCCATAACTAATGAGTTAGTTGTAATATAGATTTTTTTTTAATTAAAGTAGATATAAAAGTGGCATTAAAATAGCTATTCATTACCGCTGTGGATGTCACTAAATAAAAAGCTTAAATTACAAAGACTGCTATAGCCGGTTAATCAGCAAGCATTTCAGGAGGGATTATATAGAGATAATATAATCGATAATATAGTCTAAGTTTGTACATAAATGTTCTGTTTGAAAATGGCAGGTATATGCAAACACATGTTGGGTATTGATTGAGGGTGCCTTTGGATAAGTACTAAGTAAGCTGCTTACTTAGCATGCAGTATAAAGTTTTAAGTGGAAAATCCAGCCAGGTTAATAATGTGATTACATTAAATGAGCTCAGTCAATTATATTTCTAATTAAGAAGCAGCAGCACTGGGTCTGCTTATTTCTGTGGATCTGAGGTATGGATCGGTGGGCTGCTTGTGTGAAGGTTGTGTAACAGCATTTCAAGGAGCTGTAAAGCTGGACTGGGCTGACTGTTTGCTCTCTATATAATGTTTTCTCTTCTGTTCGTCTTATTTCAACTCAGCAAATATTTCCTTCCAGCTTTTTCTTTCCTTTTCAGTAATCTTTCTTTTCATCTTTTTCCTGCTGTTCAATAAATATGCCCAAGAAGGATAGGGAGGTCTTTCCCAGCACCACAGCAGGAGAGTTTAAGGTCACTCCTAGTTTCTTACACAGAAAGCCAGATTTAAACCTGTAGACTCCAGTGAAATTTATTTCAGCAAAGAGAACTCTTTTTCAAGCTTAGGGAAGAAAAGGAATCTTGGATGAAAGGAACACAATATAAGTTTCATGTTTTATTGCCAGTTATTCGTCATACCATGCCTGACAGAATGGCACTACTTGAGTGCATCATACTGAAGAGCGAATGATTTATTCAGCATGAAACTGATGTGCGCTACCTGTGGGGAGTAAATGCTCGATTGAATTATGGGATGTCTTTTCTTTATTACTGCTGCCACTCACCTGCATTTCAGTGCCCTTTTTGTCACCTCTTCTCTCTGCCTTACAGTGGCAACCTAACATTTTAAAGTGAAGTCACTTATTGATCTGTTTTTCCCCAGGTAGGGAGTTATGAAGCTGGAATTCTGCACATGCGCTACCCGGTTTGGCCTCGCTATGGCAGCTTTTTAGAGCCTGTGTCTGATAACCGTCACCTGACAGTGGCCACTCTAGAGGAGAGGCCCTTTGTCATCGTGGAAAGTGTCGATCCAAGCACGGGGACATGTGTGAGGAACACTGTGCCCTGTCGTCGCCAGGCTAACAGGACTGAAGTGTAAGCTTTGAAAGTTTTTCTTTTCTTCCCATAATGTGTGACCTTATGTAATGGTATGACTTTCAGTGTGACTTTGAAAACAAAAAGCAGCTGCTGTGACCACTCTGAGAACTGCTTTACTTAGAAGTAGAAAGCAAGGAGGATAGAACATACTCATAAGAGCATCATAAGGTAGAATGGATGGCATATAACATGTTATAAACACATTTATGTAGCATAACGAATGGAAAAGTTATAGTAAGTGTTACCAATAAATATTTAAAAGCAAAGTAGATGTGGCTCCCAGAGCGCAATACTTTTTAAATGAAGTATTAAAATTTACACCACAGTGCTGTTGGATTCTCGAAGCTGATTGGTCAGAAGCTGGTGATTAATGTTCTATGACAGCACGGCTCTGAAAGAAGTACCATCTATAATTCAAATCATAGATTTATATCAATGCACAAATTCTAATGAGTTATCGTTTCTATAGTAACAGCTCATTGGCAGGGACTAGAACAGCAGACATGCCACATAATCCAAGAGAGAATAAAATAAGAAACATGCTATTTAACAGGAAAACTTACTAATAGTTGATATGGTGAGAGAATGAAACTCTAAAGAAATGTTTATGTAACGTTTACAGAAGGCGTCGGGGTGTCAGCTCTTTGTAAGTTTTCTGCCATACAAATGTCTTTAGGCATGAGGACGTTCTGTTTCTCTGTGTTAAACTGCATGTTTTGTTTTGTTTCATTAGTTCAGTAGAGAAAACAGAAGCCGATGATGTAATAGTTTATAGCTGCAATAAGATAAGAGAACAAATTTGTTTCACAGACATTCCACAACAGCAAATATTATAAACTATAACCAGTTACAAAATATGACATGTCATTCATTAATAAAGATGGAACACGATGAGCTGAATGGTTCAAGCAAAACATACAGTCGGGTCCAAAAGACTGACATCACCTATGAAAATTCTTTTATTTTGCATTCATCTTTAATTTCATGGATTTCACACATGGGCTTCACGTGTTTGTGCGAAAACTTTGTGTCTTCTGAGCTCATGCTTCAGTAGAGGAGATTACACATGAGGAAAATTTGACCTACAAAGCAGTTAACACAGTCACTATCATATTTTGATCATATTTTCTTTCTTTGTTTAAAATATTTCTTTTCTCAAATGATAAAATCTTTGGGTTTGTTTCCAATTTTGAATAGAAAAATCCCAGATTTTCAATGTTTTCTCAGACTTTCAGACGTTGCGTATATATATATCCTCTGTCAATGACATATTTCCAGGCACAAATGACATCAAAATAGTAGTGTTGTGGAAGTTGGTTTTGCTCAGCTGCTGTGCCAAATGAGAGATGGCTCAATGAGTTGTGCAGAGGCAGTAAAAGGAAACACACAGTGAGTGAGAAGCACCTCGTGCCCTGGGGGAAGAGACGACTGTTTCATTATGACAGCATGCTGAGGGGAGAACATGTTAATAAATCAGTGAATGGAGTAATCACCCCTCAGGGAAGATGGGATGCCCGAGAGGGGCATAGTGATAAATAACATTAATGATGACATCAGTGCCATGGGCTGTCACAAATCTCCATATTAAATGACAGTACTGTTTGGGAAGTCTTGGAATCTTTAGCCTCATTTTGAAGTGGATCCCAGGATTATGTATTCTTGCAGTTGCCCTATACCTGCAGAAACACAGTGAAATCACAAGTTCAGTCAAGATTCATAAAACTTTTACTTAATAACTAGATATTCAAATGTATCACCATGCCTTATGGGATGAATGTGGAAGCTACATTCAGTGAATAATTTGTTTATACTGAATATTTGTGTCTACAAAGGGTGCTAGGAAATCATCCATGGGCACAACTTTTCTTTAAAAAAGAAAAGGTCTTAGTGTTACTCCTTTAACTGTGCAATAACAGCACACTAACAGAAACAGATACATATATATATCTCAGAAATGTAAGAGTAGAAATTATAAGAAGCATATGTGCACATGTCCACAAAAGAAACCGATGAACTCAGACCTCAATTTTCTCCTCATACTCCTTACAGTGCCCTCACTCCCTCAATCTTGACCTACACACACCAGTGCAAGAGCCTTGTGTGTCGATAGTATGTGTGTGAGCTCACATAAGCCCTTGACTGATTAAGAATCTAGCTACAATTCACAGCCCACTTAACCTAAAATCTCTAGTGCAACATTCAGCTGAAAAGATAGGGTACCAGGGGACAGGCTTGTTTATGTTGTGCCTGGCTTGCTTCCACACAGAGACTTTTATCATCACATCAACTCTTCATTTGTTTCCCTTTGTTGTGCTTGGTGTCCACCTGTCCTGGCCTCCTGGCCTCTCGTTTCTCTTCCTCCACTGCACAGTCGGTGGGAGGTCTGGTGAAGGGTAGAGGTGATGCACTCCTGGAGCTTCTCTATTCACTGTTCCCTCATACTAATAGCTAAACAGATCACAGTGTTTGAATAGTTTTAAGGAACTTTTACTATGAGTGCAATCATTAGAATCAGGGGCCAACTTTGGCAGATTTAGATTTTAGATTGATAGATCATTAGATCAACAGATGAATCTGAATCTGTCTGTCTGTATTTCTGTTTCTCTCTCTCTCTCTCTCTCTATCTATCTATCTATCTATCTATCTATCTATCTATCTATCTATCTATCTATCTATCTATCTATCTATCTATCTATCTATCTATCTATCTATCTATCTATCTATCTATCTATCTCTCTGCCTATCTCCCTACCTGTATCTGGGATTTTTTAAAGATGGTTTTAGAATTTTAATATTCGAAACATAGAAAGGAAATATTGAATATTTAATGTTAAATATTGTGCACAATTTCTAGCTTTTAACTGTTTAAACGTAAGCAAATGTGTTTTATTAACCATGTTATCTGCTTTGTACAAAAGGTCAGATTTACCTCACACCTAATCTCTTTCATGTAAGCACTCCATACTAGCTCTAGTGCACATAGTCATTAGAGCAAAATGTGGGCAAAACAAATATAAAAAAATAAATAAATAAATAAAAAATTCATGCAAAAATTTCACAGGTTCTGCTTCTCCTTCAAGTTGCTGTCAGTAAAATAATTTGTAATGAAAACTGTATTAAATTAGAAAAGAATGCAAAATAGTAGAATTCTTACTAGTACTGTCAGACCTTTCGACCCCACATTATGTACATCTGATGTCTGTCTGTCTGTCTGCCTGTCTGTCTGTCTGTCTATCTGCTTGTCAGAGTATCATATGAATAATATGAGTAGATTTATGATGTTAAATACAATATACGAAGCTAATATTATAACTAGATAGAATTAACCTGACTAATACACACAGACCAGACATGAAGGTGCCTTATGTTATGCTTTACAATTACTTACTTGACACATTTTGAACAATCTACTATGTTAATCTTTTTCCACAAGACCAAATGCTTCTGTCTTGTATATATTAATCCTCTCACCTATCTGCAGTAATTAAAATGTCTTACTGTCTACCTGCTATTTCTGAATACCTGCTAAGTCCTGAACAGTACTAACCCTAACATTTGTGTACTATTAATAACAGCTTTACAGAATGTTCCAGGAAAGCTTGTAAAATGGCTGTTGTGTTTCTTGTGGTCAGTTTTCTAATACTCTGACAGATCCTTCCCTCTAAAGTGGAAAACAAACAGAACATTTCTCACCTCTATTCGCAGTGGCATCGGTCATTCTGAGCCTTACACCAAACTGTGTTGTAAGGGCTTCTGCATCGATATTCTCAAGAAGCTCTCACGCACCATCAAGTTCTCCTATGATCTCTACTTGGTCACCAATGGTAAACATGGGAAGCTGGTCCGAGGCATCTGGAATGGGATGATAGGCGAGGTATAATAGCTGCTAGTCTTAACACACATCCACAGAGGATTACATCCTCAACAAAATTCATTTGTATTAGCTGTGAACATGTTATTCTATATTTAAAACTGCCAATAACCTGTAATGGAGCATCCTTTCCTCAACACAAATCTGCTTGTTTGTGTCTAATTATTATGTGAGATGCAACCTGTGTCATTAAATGTGTTCACAGGGTGAACTGAATTTAAAATACAATCTTGACAACATTCATCCTGTCAACTCCTGCCGTGTGTAGTGTCACTTGATCCGGTGTTTAAGTGTCTTCCACAGCTGCTGGTGTTTTCAGCATTTCTATCACCTGCATCTCTCCATATGTCCCACATTAAAAATGAGCAAAGATCTGTACTCCTAGTATTTAAATGTTCGTGTGTCATGAAAAATCAATTGATGAACTGAACTGAATTACTACTGCATAACAGTTTGACAGTGTCCTTCTATCTCTCTCCTTAAGCAATGCTATAGAGTGTTTATGCTGTTCAATAGTGGTTGTGTCTCACCTAATTTATCCTGTCTGTGGAAAATTAGATGCTGTTTTAGTTGTTAAGCAGAATGCATTAAGCCATACAAACAACACACCACAACTACAGTAGATGACAAATAAACCAGTTAAGCAATAAAGGAAGCTGCCATTAATTGGCTGCACTCATTATTTTTCTGTTTCTCTCTAATGATTTCTAGGTCTTCTACAAGCGTGCAGATATGGCTATTGGATCACTCACTATTAATGAGGAGCGTTCAGAGATCATTGACTTTTCAGTGCCATTTGTGGAGACTGGGATTAGTGTCATGGTAGCTAGGAGCAATGGCACTGTCTCCCCATCCGCCTTTCTAGGTGAGAAAGTTTTATTCATAGTCTTTCTCCCCTTTGGCAGTCACACAGCTTAACAGGCAGCACTAAATATTTACTGCTAATTGAAGTTTTGATCAGCTACAGAAATAGAGGAAGGTTCTAAACTAAAATTGGGACAAATCCCAAATGCAGGAAAGACAAAAAAATTACAGCTTTCAGGTCCCATTGGTCTTTTAGATACAAGGCATGGCCATTTGTTTCGTTTTGTTTTTGTTTTTAGAGTTAATCACTTATCAAGTCATTATTCTTCCTTTAATGGGACAGCAGAGACTTAAAATAATGTAATAGATCTCATTATTACAGATTGCAGTAGTTAATAATGCCATGCTGTATTCTCATGGAGGTTGTGAAATGTGGGTTAATATGTTTCTCTCCTTACAGAGCCCTATAGTCCAGCAGTGTGGGTCATGATGTTTGTTATGTGCCTGACTGTTGTGGCTGTAACAGTGTTCATCTTTGAGTACTTCAGCCCTGTTGGATACAACCGAAGCCTAGTCAATGCCAAAGGTTAGTGGGTTTTTTTTTCCCTTTCTGTCAAAGCTCTTGTAAAAATAAGGAACGAAACAAAACAAGACTAATTCAGTCCATATATTTTCTCTTTATCATAAACACTTAAAGATTCTTGGTAGAACCCTACAAGAAAGGGAAAGTTCTCCTATCACAAAAATAGAACCCCTGAAACATTAACCAGCCTGTGAGGATTTTCTTTTTCTGAGCAAACACAATATATACAGTACATGGTTCCTGCTTTTGTTGGTTTGTTTGTTTTGAATTTAAATTTATGTGTGTGTGTGTGTGTGTGTGTGTGTGAATATGTGTTCATTTTGTATGTCTATGTGTAAAGTTGTAGCATTCAAAAGTCTGGTTAATATCAAAAGGGAGAAAATCCATTTGAAAGACTTCATACCAATTCCACTGAAAGATGCTTTGCCTACCTCTATTAAATATAATACATATGTTATAATCTAATGTGAGAAAACATTAACATCAAATTGTAAAACAATATACATTTACAATTAGAAATGAGTTGTCACATGAGTTATCACTTTGATTACCAGCGTCATCAAGTCTCTATTTCATCCTCTTATGGCTTGGTGCATTTGAAAACAGTCATCTCAACCAGTGACTGTTCTTGTTAACTGAGGAAAAAATCACAGATTTCATATTATTAATAAATTGTTAATTTGGTCATATAAGCATTTTAAAACCTATTTTAAAAAATGTAACACCTCTATGATCGAGTGCTAAGCGCTCATCTCTGTTTTGATGATGATATATAGCAGCATCACAGACATTTTTACAGTTGATATGACAAACTGATTCAGTTATGCTCATATCATTATTAAAAAAATATTCAGTCAATAGGAAAGTGCCTTTTCAGGACAATAGGACAATTTTGCACATCTTTAGGCAGAGTGACTGCATTTACTGCTGTGTTTGTTAAACTGTCTCCTTACCTACTACTTACATGATGACAGGCAGCCAAAGCAAAGGTCAGACAGTAACCTAAGTAAAAATTTTTCCACAACGCTTTGGTAAAATATACTTATGTTGTCTTAAAATAGAGATGTCAAAGTACATTACTGGCAAAAAAATAATAAATTTTTGCTGTAGTTTTTGGCTGTTCCAGGATCTCAGTTCTAGCAAGAACCGACCAGTTTTCACAGACCACCAGACATACTGACATTTATATATATATATATATATATATATATATATATATATATATATATATATATATATATATATATATCAATTCTACATGGAATACTCGCTATGACATGAGGTAATACATGAGTGGTTTTCTCTTTTCTTCTTTCTCTCCATCTCTCCCCACAGAGCCTGGGGGTCCCACATTCACTATTGGGAAGTCAGTCTGGCTGCTATGGGGAATTGTCTTCAATAACTCTGTCCCTATAGAAAACCCTAAAGGAACAACCAGCAAGATTATGGTGCTAATTTGGGCCTTCTTTGCTGTCATCTTTCTAGCCAGTTATACTGCAAATTTAGCTGCCTTCATGATCCAAGAGCAGTATATCGACACTGTATCTGGGCTCAGTGACAAAAAGGTAAGATAATCAGATAGTTTCTAAAGAATTAAGATTACAGTTTAAATTGCACATAGTGTATAGTGTATATATATATATATATATATATATATATATATATATATATATATATATATATATATATATATATATATGTGTGTGTGTGTGTGTGTGTGTGTGTGTGTGTGTGTAGAAGCAGAAGAACTCTGCTTAGTGAAGTTACTATATTCTTGGTTTTAATTACAGTTAAATAAATTACCACCATTGAGACACTTTTTTCAGTTACCTCTAGATAATATCTTTCACGAGCTACGCTTTTACAAAAGTGAATAAACCCCAGGAGGCAAATTTAATAGATTTGACAGCAGTGATACAGAGTTTTCTTAATGTATGCAGATTTCAGAGGCACTGTGCTCCAGCATGAAGCTGGGATGAATTTAAAAATCTGTTCTTAAACCTTATACGCTGCAGACTGATCCTATTCTACTTTAGAAGGATTAGATAGGCTTTGGAAGGAAATTACCAGATCGTCCAAACCATTCAAATGCAATATATCTCCTCACCCGTATACCCCTAAAATGCACTGTGGAAAAGCTGACACATATTTGCCAAAACAATTTGTCAATAAGATGTGAAAGAAAATTCACTGGCAGCTGTAACTTTCATGAATGGTACCTTAAGGCTCCTTTTATTCATTGAACTTGTATGTAACTCTTTTTTTTCTGTAGTGTGACTATGACTTTGAAAAATGCACTGACACTGTACTGACAAAGTAAGCTTTACTTCTATGAGAACCTAAAAGGTGAAAATTCGACACTGCCTGCAGCTAACAATCAGACATCTAACCAAAGTTCACAGTCTGTCTTATCCTGCAGTTTCAGAAGCCCCAGGAGCATTACCCCCCTTTTCGCTTCGGCACAGTCCCAAATGGCAGCACTGAGAGAAACATTCGCAGCAATTATCCAGACATGCACAGCCATATGACCAAATACAACCAGAAAGGAGTGGAAGAGGCACTCAACAGTCTCAAAACAGGGTGTGTTTTTCTCTGAACTTTATTGTGATTTTGAGTAATCTAAGGCAGCTGGTGTTTAATGCACCTTTAACAGGCCACTATTAAGTCAAATGAATGGACAGTAATTATTTGTTTGATGTAAGTATATGTAATTATATGTAACCCAATGTAATTATTACCGTATCGTGAGCTTATCAGTAAGATAAATGTCACGCCGTCTTTGCTGCAGGAAGCTGGATGCCTTCATATATGATGCTGCAGTGCTTAATTACATGGCTGGCAAGGATGAGGGCTGCAAGCTGGTGACCATTGGCAGTGGGAAGGTGTTTGCAACAACAGGCTATGGCATTGCATTGCAGAAGGACTCCCGCTGGAAACGCCCCATAGACCTGGCTCTCCTCCAGTTCCTGGGAGATGGTAAATCATCATCAGGGGATCAGATATGTTCCACAATTAATATCCTCAATCACAGCATGAAGCTGTTACTGTCCTCTCTCAGGGTTTTTGTAATATCATCAAAGACCCAGGAATTCGTAAGGTTTATTACAGTGATAGGTTGAATGCATTTTAAGATTACACACTATACATTCCTTTTTACTTGCTGTTTGTGTTCCTATATACGGTATTTGATTTTAGTTAGAAAATACACTCTCAATGAATCATTTTTAAATACAACATGAAGACAAATACATTTGACCCATTAATAGAGTATAAAGTATAAACCCACATTTTACAAAGAATGTTTTTGACATATGGTCAGTTAAAATTCTAATGTTGAACAGTGTTTTTATTGCAGTTCCTTAGTGGCTTTCTTTTAATGTTTTTGAAGGGGACACACAGAGACTAGAAACTGTATGGCTGTCTGGAATATGCCAGAATGAGAAGAATGAGGTGATGAGTTCCAAATTGGACATAGACAACATGGCAGGCGTCTTCTACATGCTCCTAGTCGCTATGGGTCTTAGTCTGCTTGTCTTTGCCTGGGAACATCTGCTTTATTGGAAGATCAGACACTGTGTGCACAAATCTGAACGTCTAGACTTCCTCCTGGCCATAAGCAGGGTAGGTGTATGCCAAACCACACCATGCTGTTTCATAAAACCAATTAGCTTTTTCTCATACTAAGGCAACAAAATCCAATTTGGTGTTTTTGGTGAATACTGAAGCATTGGTTTGGTCTGTTCCGAGTCTCCAAGCTTACATTAATGTGTGGTTGTAAATTGAGCACATTACCCTGTATGTTCTTGCTTCTTGCTCATGACACTATACTTTAAAAAAAAAAAAAAGGAAAAATCTTGTATGAAAAACTGTAAAAATAAAAAATAACAATAAAAATAAAAAAAATAAAATAATAAAAATAATAAAAATAATAATAATAATAATAAAAATGTAATAATAATAATAATAATAAATAAATTATTATTATTATTATTATTATTAATTATTAATATAAAGATATATGTTTACAATATTAAAAACTTATCACTATAGTATATCACTACATATTATTAATACAGTTGTGTGCAGAAGTTTGTATCCCATATTTTTTCTGGGTGAAATAATGAAGGACCCCCTTTTTAAAGTTTATCCACAAAATAGAAATCTGTGAAGATTTCCATTAAAATTCTACTACCACATGAATCAATATCTTTAATAGCCAGCTCAATCTATGTATCCCTTTTGAAATGCTCTAATTGTTTGCATTTTTGTATTAGTGTGTCTAATGATTTAAACCTGTCACCATGTTAAGGTTTATTTAGGCATGAAAGGTTCAAACAGGCTTAAACTCTAAAGCAGTTTTCTGTGAGCAGTCAAGTTGAAAGTCAGTGGGATTAGGAAAAAAAGCTATCACAACACACAAAACAGAAAATATCGACCATTCTCAGATCTGGAGAAGGTCATCAAAAGATATCAAAGTGTTTACAGAGACCATTATCATTGGAGAAAACTAAAGAGGCAAATACCAAAGAGGCAAAAACCAAAGACACTAATAAAGATTGAAAGAAAAAATAATAAAATAACAACAATCTCTAGAAATCCTCCCTACAGTGGGTGACAGGAAAAAAATAATATTTATATAGTATTATAATTTATTTCATAATTTTGCTTGTTTTGTTATTTTGCTTTCATTAAATTGGTCATATTGGTTTCATCATTCTGAAGCTGGGGCATACAAAATTACATTCAAGTGTTTATTAAATATGTACGATATAATCATAATAAAATTCTGTTAAATTTGTCTTCCTTAGGGAATCTACAGTTGCTTTAATGGAGTTGAGGACATGGGAAGATCTGGAAACTTGCAGAATCTTGACATCACAGCAAACTATGCCCAGGCTAACATGCTTAAAATGCTCCAGACAGCCAAAGACATTGTATCCTCAGCAAAGGTTGAGAATTCTCTGGACAAGGCAACAAAAACCATTGAGAACTGGAGTCGGAAAGGTGGGAGTTTACCTGCACGCATTCCACAGGTGACCACAACTGAGACACTCCCAGCTCACCTGTCTTACATTACTAACATCACGGAAAATCACTCATCCCTTGGGCAGCGCTCTTTACCGCCCCAAGTCACACAGCATTATGCCGAAACTACCAGTCCACCACATGGATCTACTCAAAGACTATTATCACACCAGACTCCTCTACACTACACTGTCCCTTCTCGATCTGCTGGCATGTATAATGGGCTGCTACCAATGTCTAGCATTAGCACACCTCATTTAGCAACATATGACATGCATTCCCAAAAGTCAGCCAAAATGCCCCCTCGTGTCATCTCACATAAAGATCTACAAGCACCAGACATCTTCGCTGAGCATCAAGAACCTTGCAACACCTTTGTAGGCCCCAGATGGAAAAGGAGAGCCCAAAGTTGTCTGGAGGAGTCTGTGGATCTTAGAGGATTACATGATGACAAAGGCCACAATGTGTGTCTTTCAGAAGTCCAAACTAACCATTTTGCACATGATGTACACCCTTCTTCTATGGAAAGCCCTTATCGTCCAGGAGATATGTCCTGTAATTCTTGTATTAAGACATATGTAGATCATGGGGATGGCATGCCTTTAATAGGAAAGAGAAAAATCCATCGCAGACCCTCCTTCCTTAAAGCCACCTGGGGACCAGGCAGGGTGCGGTTTCCAAATGAAAGGCCTTTTGACCCAGACTCATGTCGAGTGGACATGCCAGATCTGTTTCCTTTCACAGAGGTCTATGGAAGAGGCAGAAATAACAAATACCACCCTTTGCCTGTGGAACATATTTACCTTCACTCATATCGCCGTCAGCCAAGAAAGAGTCACAAGTTAAGGCATTCCCAGTCCACCTATCTGCCCTCTTACAGGGAAGCAATACATCATAATGCCATAGGTGTGAGGAGGGCCTCCAGCCTTGTACATAGACAATACTCCTACCCTGACCTTCCATCCTACCAGAGCCCACTGCCATATGGACCGGCAGAACTGTGCAACATCTTCCCCTGCATGGGCCATCCCAATGACAGTGGGTATAGGGGGTATAGGGCTTCTGTACACCTGCAGGATGGCCATCTGCTCCCTGTTCCAGGCAGCAGGATACTTTACAGGGTCGGTTCCCCAAGTGTACCTCTGACATGGGGAAGGATCTCTAGTCTGGAGTCTGAGGTTTGACCCTTCAAATGTAATTATTTATTTTCCACACAGCTATTTGCAGTGCCAAGCTTTGAAACTGAATTCCAGGAAGCAGTTTGAAAACTACCTGTGATTCCTTCCAATAAGGACTGCACACCTATAAACTTTGGGCTTTCTTTTATTCAACAAAGTGCAATAATACAAAGATTGTACAATAATTTTTTTGAAAAATTAGTGTGGTATAAATAGTTAACATTATATCTAGTGAAGTGTCCTTTTTTCTTTTAATTTGAGATGAATTTGTTATTGATCCATGTAATCAGCTATAACACTTCATTTTATAAACCCTTAAGACAGTCAAAAATATGTTTTTGCTCTCTCTCTCTCTCTCTCTCTCTCTCTCGCTCTCTCTCACTTTCTCACTCTCCACACATTGCAGGGTGAATCAAATGGTATTCTATTATTAGTATTATCAAGTACCTGCAATGCTTTAATAAATCACAAAAGCCTATCAATAGATCCTATATAATTTGTGGCTTATATTAAAAGGGGTAACTGAAAGACTTGTCTGAATGCTACCTTCTGCATTCAGTGCTACATTATACTTTAGGTATTGTGATTAAAATATAGTTCTTCAATGTCCATTATTATGTACCTTATTATATAGGAACCACTATAAAAAAAATTAGGTGTTGACCAGTAAAAACGTCCAGTATAAGTTCTACTCTAAATGTTTTAGTATTTTTTGTGTTTTTTTTTTACAATAATTACGATCATCTTCACACTCCAGATAGATTTGAAATGTGTTTACATTTTTCTCATTTGTACCTGTACTTAAAACTAATAAAATGCAATCTGCAATTACAGTATAGTTGATTACAGCTGTAAGTATTTTTCCTCTCTTTTAACCCATTGTATTATCCGTGTACACATATAGCAGGAGTTTATAAATAGGAGAGAGCTCTATTGGTGATTAACTGCATAACATCCACATATATTAAGCCTTCATCTTAAATGAAAAGCCTTAAATTGAAGAGAAAGGAAGATGAAAGTGTAATATGTAGGACAGCTAAATAAAAAGACCACAAATGTTTTGATCAGAGTAAAATCCTTCTGTTGTGAATGGTAAAAGTTATAAACAGTTTCATAAATATCTTATTAAAATCAATCCATACAGTGATTATGCAAAGTGTATGGAATGTTACCCAAATTGTCCTTCATTCCTGGACCTCATTATGTCCAATGTCTCCACCTCAGTGTGTTCCTCCAAAACCCAAGGTGACCTACGCTAAGGTAATTATGCAGTGAGGCTTTTGTTATCACCCGATAAGGAACCTTCTTCTCATGGAGTGAGTATATGAGAATCTAAACGCTGAGAAACTTTAATTTTCCCATTACCACCCTTTGCTTTTTCTCTTCCTTATGAATGATAGCACAATATCAAGAATTTACACTAACCCACTTTCATCATTACTGTTCAGTGAGGCCTTTATTTACTGCACAATAATTATACTTCCTTCATAAATTTTCACTTTGCAGCAGCGGTTGTCTGCAGAAAGAAACACTTTTTAAATTTTATTGAAGGCATGGAAGCAAGAAAAAGATAACCAAACAGAGCTTTAGGTCTATAAAATAGAGCACTGTACTCTCTGTTTTATAAATATATTTAGTGAGTTGAAAGGTGATTCAGTGTTTGGCTCTAAAAGCATCCTGGAGGTGGGCAACTGGCCACAGAAGAAAGCTGCCTGCAATATATCAAGCCACAGGTGGCTAAGGAGACAAATGATCTACGTTTAAAATTCAAAAAGGATGTTGTCTATGCGATTCGTTTGCAATGAAGATGATAAAACTATGAAATTATGAAATATTAATAATTTACACGGTCATTGCAAGATTCATATCTATTTAACCAGTTTGGCCATTGTGGCCCCTACTAGAATAGACCACTACTTCTTCCCCTAATGAGAGCAGTAACATCATTATAAGACTTTTATATTGTACAAGATCCCTTCCCTCTATCTACCCTGAAAACAATAGACAAAAATGGTTTTATTATATCAGAAATGTATTTGTCACGGCCACTATTAAACGTTACAAAATTAATAAACACACAAGTACACTTGTATGCACTCACACACATACACTAAAGGGCAGCATGTATTCTCTTCACGTTGTCTCCTGGAATCCATTAGCTCAGATGTCAATGCTAGTCATTGTTGCTGGTCACCTTCAGCCAAGGGCTTTGAGTTAAGACAAGGTGGATAAAGGAAGAAGGGGGGGGGGGGAAGGTTTAGAAGAAAACTTCACAAAGTTTTAGTAGTGATTAATTACTCTTGTGTCTGAGTGACACTACAATTCCATTACAGAAAAGGAGACAAATGAACTCTTCAATACTACTTCTATTACCAAAGATGTATGAAGATTTAACGTTTTGTACACATATATAGTGGGGTCCAAAGGTCTGAGACCACAATGAAAATCTGGAATTTTTAAACATTCTAAAACAGAAAAAAGCAAATATCTGGCATTTTGAATCTTTAATATAGATCTTGTGCAAATTGTAGGTCACAGTTTAATGTAAGCGAATGTGTGATACTGACCATGTTAACTCCTTTATACAAAAGGTCAGATCAGGATTTTCGGGAGTCTCTGTCAGCCGAAGTACATAATGCCAATACAGCAATACAGTAACGTATCAAATACTATAAAATGATTTTTAAAAAAAATCCATGTTAATATTTCACTCTTTTCAACTCTAGTTGTTGCCAATGATTTAATTTGCAATAAAAACCTGTGATAAATTGAAACACAATGCAAAACAGAATCATTTTCACTAGTGCTCTCAGACATTTGAATCTCATTCTACTTTATGATTATTGGATCATTTGTTTGCACAATTAAGATAGGATAGGATAAGATAAAACTGTATTGATCCCAAGAGGAAATTAAAGTGTTCCAGCAGCACAGATAAAAGACAAGGCACCAATTATTGAAAATAAAATAGAAAGTTTATTAAAGTAGATTGTGAATAGCAATTCTATTGTATATAGCATGTATTCTATACATTTATAGCTATGCTAAGGTACACAAGGTCTAGTATATTGTGTTGAGATCTATACAATGTAATGTATATATATATATATATATATATATATATATATATATATATATATATATATATATATATATATATGTATATATATATATATATGTATATATATATATATATATATAGTGTACTGAATGTCTTCAATTTATTCAGCTGCATATTTTTTCCTTGTGTGGAAATAGCTCAGTCAATGTGATTAGCAGAGAATCATGTGAGAGGCTCAGGTGAGAGGTGCTATGGTGTTGCTCATGCTTAGCGCTTTGCTCTGTGAGCCTTGACAGTCAACACTTGGCTTGCGGCTTTCATGTGGCTTTCCGCCATTTGGCTTTGGTGTCACTGGCGATTTAATGCTTTCAATGCGCCAATGCAGAAATTCAGGAAAATTACTGGTGTAGTGTCTGACTTTTTGTCTTTTCTTGTGTTTATGTGTTGGAGAGACAGACAGGCAGACATAATTTCTTTCCATTACCATGCTCTCTTTAAAATATCCTGAACACAAAATAACTCAAGAGAGAAGTTTGATTAGTCACGGCTGAAAATGGGCACAAAAACATCTTACAATTAAAGAGATTCATGTTCTTTCTTTCTTTTTCTTTAACCTGGTCACATGGAAACAATTCCTGCCTTTCCCTATGCTGTGTTGACTATGTGTTGATGTGGTTGTCATCTTTCAGGTAATCTCGTTAGTCATTAATAATTACTCGTTAGTTTCATGTTGTAGATAGAGACAGAACACTAAGCATTTACACATAGGGTGAGAGGATTCAAGACAAAACTAACAAAACATTATATTGATTTATACAGAAATCATACTGTATGATCAGGACAATGTGCCGATTAATTGTTTAAACAAATCTAAGTATCAGACTAGATTTTATGGTTCATTGTTATTTCAGTCTAAATGTCTGCAGCCACACCATGAAACAGCACACCGCTTAAGGTTCCCATTTCAAATAGAGTTTAAAATGTGTTTGCAGTGGCTAATATCACCATGTATCAACAGTGGCCTGGTTAGGTTTCATGCCACATATAGGCAATACATCATCAGTTCTGGCTGCCTCAGACAAAGGGCCAATTCAAAAGAACACAAAAGAGTGGAACAAATAAATCAGCTTTCCTGCAGACAGAGCACCAAAGCCTTATTTTTGAACTAATGCCTTTAGATTATATTTTCTCTTTGGTGTTAAGAGGATCATTTTTTATTTTTAATATCAGACATCATATCTCAAAATCATTCTTAATAGTCGTTAAAAAGCAAACACAATAGTATTCACATACACAAATAGTATGTTCAACAAATCATCAGATTGAAAGCAAAGTGCTCAAGTTATGGAATAAATAAACAGTTACACAGGTTATACACATAAGGAGCATTTAATCATGTGAGCTTGTGTACACCTTTCTGGCCACGGTCTTCTAAACATTAAAAGCTAAAATCTGGTTCTGTACATGTCCTAACGTCCTGACACATTACTCATTTTGGAACAAGATATCACTGGAATCCAAACTTTACTTTTATATGGAAAAATTAGTGGTGAGTAAATGAGAAAATCGCAGATGCTTCCCGGCAGGAAATGGTTTGTGGTTAGTCTGCTGTGTCATTCTTCTAGTGAAAGTAACATTTCTTGGCTGAGTTTCTTGACAAAATATATTAGACTCTCTAGTGAAGACTATTAAGACATTAACTGCCAAGGGCTGCCTGAATAAACCCTACAACTGTTTATTGTCTCTCTATTTGTCCTTCCAAGGTGACAGTCCCAGCAGTTGGCCTTGGCTCATAATAGGGCAGCAAATTAACAAGCCCCAGGTTGTCATGCAGTCGGTCCAAAGAAAGAGTAAGTCCACACTTACAGGTTTGCCAGTAAGCACTTGGAAACAAATGTCTTTTTAATTAAGAAGAGTCGGAGCCACCCACCAAGTCTGGAGTAAAGACTGCTCTTTAGATGAACAATCCCTCAAAAGACATACTGTAGTTGCCAAACAAGTTGTTAATTACAGTATGTGTTACTGTATTTTCACAAGGATGCTACTTCCAGCATCCAGTTTTAGCCTATTATAGAGGGCATAAAGTGAACATGATGAACTGCGCAATGTCTTATCACATACATGTGTTTGAGAGAGAAAAAGAGCAAAGGTGAAAATAGCGAGTGAGAGAGAACCCCGAGAGTATGTTTACCGGACATTCAATTTTGGGACCTTAGAGGAAGATCTCCCAAAGGAAATTATTTCACAATCCCGTGGCCTTTCCAGTCGATTGTAGACATTATCCGTAACTATCAAGGGCAAAGTGTCGGTGTCCTTGACTATGATAAATGCATGCCTCCTGTACTTTCGGTTTTTCACTCGCCATTTGTTTATTTTCAGTAAGCTATTTATAACGTACTATTAAATTAAGAAATTAACTGATCTCAGTTTATTTACAGTTTATTGCCTATTATCTACACATAGCATAGCAGAGGACTCAAACCTAGCTATTTTTGCCAGTATAAATTCTTGCAATTGCTGTATGTAATATAATTAAACAGAATTTGCACGTGTCAGTGATAGTGTCATTAATAATAACTGACCTCATGATATTAGAATATATAGATGAAGAATTTTAAGAACAAGCAGCATGTAAAAAGAGGGTGCAGTGGGTGGGGGTCAATACCTTCATTGCTATTCATCGACACCCACACACCCACATACTCATTCCCTCTAGGGGCAATTTCATGTAGACAATACAATTCATTGCATTGAGGGAGGAATCCAGAGAGTCCAGAGGAAACCAACACATATATTGGAGAAACATGCAAAACTCCACACAGATAGTAACCTGAGCTCAGGATAAAATCAGGAACCCCTGAGACGACAACATTACCTTTTGTACCAGTGTACCCTAGCAGCTAGCATGAATCGTTTACATGGGTACAAAGTTACAGTTAAATGTTCAATATCGAATTGTGGCTTTAAATTTTATGGAATTTTATTCCACAAGAAGTTGATAAGGAAAGAGTCGGGAGATATATAATACCAATTTATAGTACCTAAAGTTTGATCTGAGATAACTGGTGGGGTTAATGAATTCTGCTGCCTCTATTAGTGCAGCTCAACTTGTTTTGGCTCTATTTCTTTTTTTAATTACTATACACTTTTCATTTGTGTTTATAGAGACCAGGCAATGTCACACTGGCTACTGTTTGACTGCCTTTGATTACTGCTCAATAGAGAAGCTGAGGAAGAGGCATAGCATATCATTAAGAGACTCACTGACAGCAAATACAGTGAGTAATTTGTTGATTACCTGCCCTGCTAATAAACAGAGTTGCTCACATGCCAAAACAATAGGTAAATATTATGAATATATAGGAAATGTTATGAAATATTTCATTTAAAATATGCTTTTATAACTGAATTTCTAACTGACATATGTTCATATGTTCCAGTTTTAGAGCAGCCATATACCTGTCCTTTATTTCAGCCAAAAAAAATCTCAAGTATATTTCTATTACACATGGTGTCCCAAAAGTCTTACAGAAATTTTCATGCTTAGATTATATTACATATTATTTTTTCGGATAACCTTTAAGAATGCCTTTGGCAAAAGAAGAACGAATTGAAATCCTTCTCATGGCTGGATCAGGAAGCTGTCACGAAGAAAGGCTGTGAAGGACATGCAATTACATACCAGATGTGTTAACAAGGAAATGGAAATCATCTAGACAATGTTTTGTAAATAAAATGAAATATGGCAATTATTGCAATATTAAACCCTGTAATTCCCTGTAATCAATTCCCGATGCCAATTTACTCCACAAGCATTACACAGCTGTCTCTAAAAAGGAAATATACTGTAAACTGTGCATCTGTAAATTTAGGAAGCCTCTAAGACAAGAATCCACATACTTGCCCTGTAGTGTGTATAACTATTGCTGAGACTTTTTTCACCCAACACAGCAGCTGTATATATCAACCTAGCTTCAGAACATCCTCTCACTGCTCCATTTAACCATACCTTCACCACAAACGCTGTGGGGTTCACAAACTATTCAGATCTGGTCACGCTCCACAAATCTAACCTACTTCCCTGCTTGTATAAAATCCTTAGGCAGTAAGAAAAGGGACACTGAATTCATTTGAAAAAATTGTTCTCAACTGATCATTACAATAGATACCAAGATCTGTGCTTTGAGACATCAATAATCCTTTAAGGTTGTTCTCATTTCTTTACAACATTTTTCTGCTTGATATAGACTAGGTGCCCACATAGGCATTAGGGAGAAATGTTTAATTGTACAGAAAATTCTCTCATCAGTCTAGGAGTGCAGGATCACCTGTCCCCTGTCCACCTTTCCTTCAGGGAATGCAATGAAACTGACATGTAGGGTTTTCTCCCAAAATTATTAAAGTGAGAAGTTTGCTGTCTATTATTAAATATATATACATATGTTGCAGAATATATTGAAGGCATACTTTAAATTGCATTAAAGTACAAACATAGCTAAACATAGCTCTCCTAGTTCAGTCCTTGCTTCTGGCCATATGAAACAAATGTAAATATATCACATTGTTGAATACTCTGAAGAATATTTAGAAAAAATCCATTAATGCACTAAATACATACATACTGTATTTATAGCTGTAAATGTCTTGTAAACTACATAAGAATAAACTACATATTAGCCTGAAAGCATGCATCTAAGCTTAAGATTAAGTTTTATGAGTCAAGTCAGTTCACCTTTGTTTTAATGGTACATTTAAAGACAAGGATTGGCCAATTTATTGAGCAGTAAAATCAAGTTAATAAGAGTTTGAGTAAAGAGGATATAAAATGCTAGTAATTGTCAGTCAGTCACTAACTGTCCTGTTACTGCAAGCTTCATGAAGCAGGAAAAAAGGAGTTTTTAGTTCAGTATGTGCACCAGCAAATGATAGTAAGTCTATAGACCTTCTTATTCTAGAGACAACTGGCTGGTTTGACTGATAATGGGGTTAAACCTCACTTATGCAGAGGCTAATATGGATGCCTCAAGAGAGTGTGTATAAGTTCTGTGATATTTCTTTAAATGTGTAAAATTATGATTATGATTTCTCTGCTAAAGTGGTACTTCCCATCCTAGTGCTAGAAGATATCACCACAGCTAATACCTTACATAGTAAACCATTACTATTACACTACATTTATCTGTCCTCACAAAATACATTATCCTAAGAACCTAAGAACCAATAATTAATTTTGTTCTACCTTCCTTCTGTTAGCCTCAAGGGTTGATTTAATTATTCAATTTTACGACAGATGAATAATCATGAACTATATTAAGACTGGGTAGTGTGTACTTAATCTGAATCCTGATAAGGTGTGTTACAGTATAAATGGAACATTATTATTATTATTATTATTATTATCAAAATAATAATAATAAATAAAATGTACACAGTTCATTATAAGTAATATACTTTATAAGAAAACAGAGTATATTATTAGCCTTAATTGTTGCATGGGAACAAAAATGATATGTTTAAAATTCATTTATTCAGTCATTTACATGTAAGCCAGTAAGTGGAGCAGTAATAAGTGGAACAACATGATACCTAACACAATGACAGGGACAACATAATTATAAATAGTCTCTTAGCACAGTTTCTTTACTAGTAACAAATATAGGAATAATAACAATAGACAACAGAACATTATGCTTAAACCATGTTCATTAAAACACAACTACAAAAATAGATAGTAATGTATAATATGTGTAATAAATACAAATGATGTTATGTTAGTTACTTGGTATTGAGGTATGTGTACTGCAATAGCTCTTTCGATTTTATTTTTACTTTTAGAGATGCTTCCCAAAGTCAAAGGATCAAAGTCAAGGATGAGCACTGAATTGAAAAGGATGTTTAGGGATCATGTAAAGATGGGCTGGAGACCCAAGAGAGAATTAAATCCCTTAAAAAACCCAGCTAGGAAAGATTTGTAAGTAGATATAGAGTCAGAACCTGTCACTGGGTTTAAAGGTTCAATAAATATGTTTTGCACTGATGATGCTGTGTTGTTAGTATGCAGAGAAGCTGTGTTAGAAAGAAACACACTAAATCACACCATTGCGCATTAATACCATGCAGAATCTCAAGGGTTTTGCAATATGTTGTTTTCAGCATTTCTAAAACCACAATTTAGGCTTTTGTGAAAAATCTGGGTGTTTACTGATGCATAAAAAAATGACATATGTTCTGGTAAGTTAGGTGTTCTTGTGTGGCCAGACTTGTACCAGGATTAATGCCGGATGGAGGGTGATGTGGACATGAGAGTGGCACATCGGGACCAATTAATGCTGACAACATCAGTCAACGATCAATTTTTTAAATTTGACATGATAGAACAGGCAATGGAGACATTGTGAATGATGGAGCTAAGACAGACAGGAGCTGCAAGAATGGATGGGCAGCCTGAATCGTTTACCTGGGGAGCATTGCAAATGACGGATACAACCTGTGTGCAGATGTAAGCTGGTCAATGAAAAACTCTCTGAGGCAAAGCAGATTTACTGTGGTTTGATGCAGCTTGACACAAAAGTCACTGTTGTACTGAATTAAAGAGCTTCTAATTATGCATTCAAAATCATCTTCTGACCCCAAAGGGATAAGAATATACTAAAGTAAAGAGCAAAAATATGTCCTGTTCGGATATATGATTGATATCACTCAGAAAGTTGTAATTCAAAAGTCTAAAGACATATCAGGCTTATAGAACAAGAAGTCCTACACTTAAACAACTTATAAATGGCTATCAATATTTGTTACATATTGTGCATCATACATTTCAGGCACCATTCAACCATTGCTCTGTAAAGTGTATTAAAAGTTAAAAAGCTTATTAAAAGCTTACAAAAAATGTGGGAAATCTAATGTCACCCAAACTGAACTCAGAACAGGTAACACGGATCAAATAAATGCACACGTTGTATCAAAAAAGTGTCACACTGCACAGTTAAAGCTTCACAAATGTTTAAAATGGACATTTATAATGACACATATTACATACATTTTTTACCACCATCTACTGCATAACTACCACATCTGGGAGGGTGAGGGTTAATAGGGGATTCATTCCACACATGAACCAGACTCTCCACCATTCCACTGCTCCTCATGCAATGTTAAGGCAATGATAATAATAAGGCGGTAGTATATAGTATGTCTTTCACATACATAAACTCATTGGGGGTTGGAGATTCATGCCCCAGCACTGCTAAGCCTGCCACCACTGCTAAGCCTCCAGTGTTGGGCCCTTGAGCAAGGCCCTTAATCCTTTCTATTCCTGGGGCATTGTATCGTGGCTGAGTCTGTGATCTGGCCCGGTTTCCTAAGCTGGGATGTGTGAAGAAAATTATTCCACTGTGCTTTACTGTATATATGACAAATAAAAGCTTCTTCTTCTTGTTCAGTTGACTAATGTTCCTCTCTTCAGCAACAGAGAAAGGAATTCCATCTTTCCTGTGCAGAGGGTCAGATATGCTCCAGGCCATTGATGGTCTTTGGTATGCCACTGTGGCACTTAAGTGAAAGTTGTCTAAAGTGATGTAAGCATCAACTCAATTGTCCCAAAGGAAATGACCAGCCCTGTGGAAATTTCTCACATTAGCTATTCTATTATACCCTTCTGACATGATGCCATCCCTCAGAAAACAGGCACCGTCTCACACATCAGTCCAGAGCTTCACACTTAATCCTGCCATATATGTACACTGGGTCTCTTCCAGATGGTGGCCCAAAGAGAGTGCACTTTCCAAAAGTGCACTGCTTAATTTACCCAACTTTGTTCTGGAGACATTTTATAGCAGCCATTAAAACAGATGAGGTGTCTGGGGGGGTCTGATAGCAAACTGGATTAAAGTGTTGAGAAAGATGTGCTAACAGCAGTAAGCAGAGCACAACATCACCAGACTGTGCATCCTGCCCTTCATGTCAAATGAGCTGACATGTTCACAATGCAGTGGATTCAAACTGGGTGAAGCCAGGCTGAGACCTTTATGTTGAGACAAATAGGATTAAATGGGGTGTGGGTCTAAAAGTTAATGGGTGATCAGATGGGGCAATACATTCTCCAAGGGCATTGCACACTGTCAAATACATGGACATTAAACTGAGGGACAGTGCACAGGAGAGTGTTATTTTGTTTCTGTGTTGCTATTTGTATCCTATGTGACAGGAAATGGGCACAAGGGAACAGCCTGGATTTTAGAGGTAATATTTTGTGCTTTCCACCTAATATTCTTCATATCAGTAAATTCATACAGAATGGGCTGACTCAACAATTTACCTTAGTTTTCCCCTCCATGACCAAGGTTGTCTTTGTTTGAGAAAACAAACAAAGACAGAGGTATCTGTTTTAATTCTGAATGTGATTCATTGTCTTTGTGCCACCAAGGTTTCTTACAGGAGTACAACAAATACTAAATATATATATATATATACACTACTGCCAAAAATATTCGTTCACCCATCCAAATAATCAGAATCAGGTGTTCCAATCACTTCCATGGCCACAGGTGTATAAAATCAAGCACCTAGGCATGCAGACTGTTTTTACAAACATTTGTGAAAGAATGGGTCGCTCTCAGGAGCTCAGTGAATTCCAGCGTGGAACTGTGATAGGATGCCACCTGTGCAACAAATCCAGTCGTGAAATTTCCTCGCTCCTAAATATTCCACAGTCAACTGTCAGCTGTATAAGAACGTGGAAGTGTTTGGGAACGACAGCAACTCAGCCACGAAGTGGTAGGCCACGTAAACTGACGGAGCGGGGTCAGCGGATGCTGAGGCGCATAGTGCGAAGAGGTCGCCAACTTTCTGCAGAGTCAATCGCTACAGACCTCCAAACTTCATGTGGCCTTCAGATTAGCTCAAGAACAGTGCGCAGAGAGCTTCATGGAATGGGTTTCCATGGCCGAGCAGCTGCATCCAAGCCATACATCACCAAGTGTAATGCAAAGCGTCGGATGCAGTGGTGTAAAGCATGCCGCCACTGGACTCTAGAGCAGTGGAGACGCGTTCTCTGGAGTGACGAATCGCGCTTCTCCATCTGCCAATCTGATGGACGAGTCTGGGTTTGGCGGTTGCCAGGAGAACGGTACTTGTCTGACTGCATTATGCCAAGTGTAAAGTTTGGTGGAGGGGGGATTATGGTGTGGGGTTGTTTTTCAGGAGCTGGGCTTGGCCCCTTAGTTCCAGTGAAAGGAACTCTGAATGCTTCAGCATACCAAGACATTTTGGACAATTCCATGCTCCCAACTTTGTGGGAACAGTTTGGAGCTGGCCCCTTCCTCTTCCAACATGACTGTGCACCAGTGCACAAAGCAAGGTCCATAAAGACATGGATGACAGAGTCTGGTGTGGATGAACTTGACTGGCCTGCACAGAGTCCTGACCTCAACCCCATAGAACACCTTTGGGATGAATTAGAGCGGAGACTGAGAGCCAGGCCTTCTCGTCCAACATCAGTGTGTGACCTCACAAATGTGCTTCTGGAAGAATGGTCAAAAATTCCCATAAACACACTCCTAAACCTTGTGGACAGCCTTCCCAGAAGAGTTGAAGCTATTATAGCTGCAAAGGGTGGACCGACGTCATATTGAACCCTATGGATTAGGAATGGGATGTCACTTAAGTTCATATGCGAGTCAAGGCAGGTGAGCGAATACTTTTGGCAATATAGTGTATATATATATATATATATATATATATATATATATATATATATATATATATATATATATATATATAAAACATTTATTATTGGATGATATTTACAGCACCTTCAATAAGTAGACTGATCAGTGTTTACTGAAAATCGATATCTCATGTTACTGCTCAGGTTCTGATGAAAGGCTCCATTTTTCTGGTTTGAAAATCAATAAAATACACAGCATGTTTTATAATCATAGATCTTCATTTCGTGCTCCCCCAGGCTTTGTTTCAGGTCTTTATCAGGTATACAAAAAACGAAGGAACGAAAGGAGTGTATACACAGTACCCAATTAGCACCTTAAATCCCTCCACACAAGCACATCTTACAGGTAGCTTATTATCAGTAGAGAATTCCTCACACCAATTATGTAAAATAATCCCTCCCTCATGATCTTTCAGACGTCTCCTCTGATGTATAAGTTAAAGCTCAGCTGAAATCTTTCCACCTCCAGTCATTCATTGCATTATGCTGTTCGAACACTCTGCCGGTTTGCTGTTATGTTGATATGGTTTATGTATTTTCCTTTGGTATATGGGTCTTTCTACGGTAAAGCAGCACTGATGAGAAGGAAAATGCCTTCATTAATTTTGTATAATAGCAAAGGTCTGGTAGTCATTCCAGCTGCCATTCAAACAGCAGGTTTATATTAATGTGCTTGTTCTGATACGTTATCGTTTCTATAGTAATAACTCATTCATGAGTAATAACTCATTGTTATTTAAAAAAAGAAAAAATATGTCATTATTCCTTACATAACACAGAGCTCTTAAATTGTTCATTCTAATTTTTTTTAGAAGGCATTGCTTAATTTTCTATAACAGCTGAAAAGACAAATCTAAGGTATGTGTTGATGTGCTTGTTATATGTAATATGTATAATATGTATGTTATATGTTGTTGAATGTTTTATTATTATTATAATATATCATAATATAATATAGGAACTTGTTGTTTCTTTGATCCACATGCTTATATTGCACCATAAAAGAGCCCGCAATAAGTGAACGATTTTATTTAATCCTTCTATTTAATAAAGGTTCTGGCACTTTTATAGCAAAAGAAGAACTGTTGCAATTATCTGGCATAATGATTTCACTGAATTAGGGTTTGTGACTAAGTTTGTTTGTCAAACCTAAATCTGCCTGTTAATTCAATACTCTTTCAATGGTAAAATCACATTTTAAATATATTCATTAACTTAAATATAATATCTATGGTTCATAAAATAATCAGAAGCTATTTGCACTTGAACTATACGTAGATTGAAAACAGAAATGTATATTCTTTGCACACAGTGCAGACATTACACAGTATAAGAGGTGGTCTTGATAGCAACTAATCCAGCTGGTGTATACAAAAGTAATGGGTAGCTTGCTATCAATTATTATTGGGCTTCAGACATTGGTCTACAGTCATACAAATGATCAAAACAACATTGCTCAAAAATATACATTGCACTTACTAAGATGACTCAGTAAGCAAGAAAAGCAAGAGCAAATCCTTAAAAAAGTAATGCTGAACAGTCTGGCATGCTTGGTTATATATACATGACAAATTCACATGTTGGAAATCACAGAACTGTAGGTGTGGATAGTTGAAAATAAGCTGTGCACTAGACACTAACGCCTGCTGATTGCAAGTGAGTGAGTGAGTCAACGAAGCAGTGGTGGGCAGGCAGGTCACTCGCACCTTTAATAAGGCCAGCTGACAGGCTGATAATCACTGCCCCAAATTAGGCCACTTCCATCCTCTGGCCTGTAGAGGCTCATGACTGACCGTGTTTAGCAACCTGACAAGCAAATTGAAAATGAAGTCCATTCTGGTCACACATGGGTAAATTAAAAATAAAGTGGGTTTTTTTTTCGGTTGCTTTGAAGGTGTGCGTGTCACATGTGTTTGTTCTACCCATTCTTATAGAAAAACAGAACCACAAACCCACACAATGTTATCTCGAAAGAGAACTGTCTCAACCGCTTTGTTTTTTATTTACACTAGAAAATAGAACCTGAGTGCTGAAAATAAAGAAAAAAGAAGAAAATTCTTTCCAACAAGCTTGCATTTGACCTCAAGAGTCTAGTGGAAGAAAAAAATCAGCCACACTAGTAAAGCAGGGAAAGTGGGGAAAGCAGGGAAGAGTCTCGGTGTCTCAGATAAGCCTTTGCCAAATGCTGGTCCCTGCCTGGACGCCTGTCTGGCAGATGGGACACAGCGTTTGGGTGTCATGTGAAAGATGGCTTGCCAACTGCCCTTTTCCTCTTACGCATTGCCCTGCTGCTGACAGATTGGAAGCAAATAGGTGGGCGCAATAAACACAGCCACCTGTGAAACTGGGAGTGAGCTGAACTGCCCTGAGATGGCCATGTCTGATGGATGTCACACATCCAGATTAAAGGGCCAATTAAAGTCACATTATGGCATAATGAGGCCTAAGTCACATAAACAATACATGCAAATAATGAAAAGCCAGTCTGAAAAGGTTTTTTAATGTTTTTGTCTTGTCTAGAAATTGTGATGTAAAGAAAACTGCTATGTTACTGGTGAGAAAAAGTCAAAGTACACACAGATTTTTCTTCTTAAAAACCAAAAGTATTATGAAGAAATTCTTCCAACTTCCTAGGACCCACATTTGAAGGACTATTTATATTTGCAGTTTAACAATTTAAAAGAGAAAGTGAAATATGCCCAACAGATGGCATATAAGAACATGTAAGGAATGTGTTAAAGGTTTAACCAGGAAACATGTAGTGCTCTGTTCGATGTCATGTTGGTAGAGCCAAACCATCTGTGGACAGTGGGGTGCTTTTAATTTGGACCTGAAATCCTCACAGATCTGTAATAAGCTCAGGCGCCCTTTTATCCCAAATCCCTGCGTGTGTTCCAATACATAGTCTCAGAGGAGCTTGGATTCAAGCCTTCCTAACACCTTAAGGAGGCTAGTTAATTCCTTCCTTACACATGCTAGTTAATTCATAAAACATCTTATATCCTATGAATCACATTATACATGACAAAAATTAGACTTTTTTGTATTTTCTCTTGCCTCTGAGATGTTTCTAAAACTTAGCTTCACCTTATAAATATAAAAAGGATAAAACACACCACAGCTTTCTTTTTTTTGGCAGTTTCTAAAAAAAAATGACTAAAACTGTGTATAAATGGTCTCCTAAGTCTCCCTTTTTTCTTATTTAAGGAAAATGCAAGCTTCTTAAATATAAAAATGACACATTCACTTATAGCAACCCTTAGCGGTATTTTTGACAAGGGCACAACTACATCAGTTAGATATATGAAAAATCATCGTTAGAGAGAAGAAAATTCCTTTCCACCCAGTTCATCTGTCACCGAGGTTCATTTAAATTTATCAGGACACAGTTGTGGATCCGTGCATCTGTGGTGTTGAGTATTGAGTTAATTAAAGCGAGACCACAGTGGATGGTCCCTTATGAACTAGACAGTCTCTATAGACGTACCAAGGACTTTAATCAACCAACTGGACACACTAATTCCCAAAAAAAATGGAGCAGAGCATGACTTTAAAGTTAGCAAAGCAGAGCTTGAGTTCAGAGCAGCTGTGTAGTATAACTCATGGGATAAACTGAAAGAACTGTTCTCTCTTTCAAGCTAATTATCTTAAGGAGATATTTAAATTAACCATCTTATCCTAAAGGCAGATATTATCCTATTTCTTGTGTTTTGTAAATGTTATTCATTTATTCTTTTTTAGTTTTCGCTAAGCTGGTTTGCTATCGTCTTGTTTGCCTTTGGCATGGATGAAGACAAATGCAACAGAGGGAAGGTACACCCTCGGGTAACATGATTTCTGCTTTCCAGCTGAGAATCAATATGCCAACAGATAAGTGTAATAAATGACCTCTCAAACATTACACATCATATACCTGCTCTCAGAGGTGACCCTCATATGTCTAAAAAGGACTGTGGAGAGCTGTTTATCCATGTGGTCGTTTCTACAATTATTCATACACTGCATACTCAAGATTAGAGATAAGGCAGACATGGTACAGGCACACAAGCCAATCTACACTCAGTAATCAAAAACATGGGCTAGAGTCGAAACCAAAACACTAAAACTGGGAACAAGGAACACGTAGAAAACTAGAAAATGAACAAAAAAAAAAACATTGACAAACAGCTTACAAGAAAATGAAAGGACACATAAAAGGTACAGCAGGGAGCAGAAAAAAGCAATTAGCCTAAGTAACAAAGATAAGGATAAATTGCATTATGAGAGAAGCTAAAAAGAACTGAAGCAATATCCAATATAAAAGGGTATGTGAGGGATGTGTATGGATAGCCATATGGTTCATAACCCGATTGGACATGAATAAGCCGTTTCCAATGCATCACTCACAAGGCCTAAGTAAGCAAGACCCCACATCCAGACCCCTGAGCAAGACATTGCATATTGAATCTTAGCCTAAGAGGGAAATTAAATTAAAACCGTAAGCTGACACTGGTAAAGATTCCAGCTGAAACCAGGAAAGGACAAGACTATAGCAGAACAGATGACCAGGGTTGACTTTGGGCGAGAACAGGGCATGTGAGTGGAATTATAAGTAGAATGTGGCTAGAAACTGGAAGGATTTTGGCTTGAGCACTGCATCTGGGGAAGGTGAATTCTCACAAGCTAAGCCTGTGAACACTCTGGAAAATTCCAAGGTTAGACATGAAGGTTTGACGCAAGGATATGCTTGACTCAAGGATCAGAGACAGGAGCCAAAACAGACAGAGGATCAGAGCCTGAGTCTGAGATGGGCATGGGAATAAGCATGGGAAAGACAGGGAATAAGTCTTGCACTACAAGGAAAATCAATGATTAGAGTGAAGTCAGGACCTAATACAGAAGGAAAAAAATAGTCATAAAACTGGTAGTTGTTAAAACAGACATGTGACCACAGACTGAAACAGAGCTAGCTTGGGCACAGACAAAGGGTCAAAAGCAGGAGCAGGATCAGAGACAAAGATTAAGTGAGTGGCACAAACTGAACAGATAATAAACTAGCAACTCAGACTGACACCATGGCTACACTATGAGCTTGAATAAAAAGAGAATTTGAAAAAGGTGGCTCTAGAGTGAGTGCCCCAAAAGAAATATTAGCTACATGCAAGAAGCTATTGATCATGGCATGGAGGTAAGTTTGTTAGTCTCCTGCGAATTTCACACACAACAGCCTCCAGAGTTTTATATAGAATGGTGTAAAAAATCAAATACATTGAGTAAGTGACATTTCTACTGGTGGAAACACCTTGCTGAAAAGAGAGGTCAAAAGAAATGGCCAGATTGGTTCAAACTGCCAGTAAGGATATAGAAGCTCAAATAATCACTCTTTCCAACCATGATGCATCTTGGCCTTCACTAAACATCTAATCTTGTGGTAGATGGGCTAATAGATTCCCACATTAGGTTCATCTCCTCTCAGCCAAGAACAGGAATCAGAGGCTGTTATAGGCAAATAAAATATAAAGTCGAAGACTGTAATAAAGACCAGGTGAAAAGATTTTTTCTAATCTTCAGCTGTCTTCAAGCAGCTCATCTGGTATCAACATCCATGACTAGATCAGAGTCGCAGAGTTCACACTTTTTCTTTATTCTGATGTTTGATGTGAACATTAACTGGAGCTCTTGACATGTTTCTTGGAATTGTTCTGCATGAAAGTGGAAAGGGGGTTTATGTTTAATAGTATATATTGTATTAAATGCTGCTACAACTGTTTTTCTTTTCACACCAACAGACTGTATACTGGTTAGTACTATCTTTATGTATCTGTCTTGTTATGTGTCTTGTGGTATACTGTATTGTCTGTTTGCACTGTCTTTTGTCTTGTTTGTACAAGACTGCACAAATACACTTTATGTCAATAGGTTAATTTTCTTTTCAGCCCTTAGTTCTGTGTTGGCTCATGTAGCTTTGAGTCTTTATGTAGCACCAGAATCCTGGAGGAACATTGTTTTACTTCACTGTGTACTGCGTCAGATATATATGGTTGAAATGACAATTAAATCCTCTTGACTTGAGATAGATAGATAGATAGATAGATAGATAGATAGATAGATAGATAGATAGATAGATAGATAGATAGATAGATAGATAGATAGATAGATAGATAGATAGATAGGCTCCAACTGAGAGTTCAAAATTGCAAGTGTTTCTGCAAGCTACATATATCAGAAGCTTTGTTTTGAAGGCATCTCAGAAGCATTGCCAGTTCAGTGCCTGAGTCAAACTCAGGGAGAAAAGACTTGTATTTGGGGAAAGAATGTGACACAGTACATTTGTCACACAGTGTTTCCTTTGTCCCTAGTGATTAGGAGATGCTGAAGGCATACTTTAGTCTGTCTTGCTCACATCTAAGAATAAGAGGACAGAACTGAGCCACATGTCACCTTCTTATAAAACACACACACACACGCACGCAGACACACACACACACACACACACGCAAATTCTCTTGGCTGCAGCAACAATTAGATAGAAAGTGGAGTGAATTTTCAAATCAATGCTTTAAACTGTTAATAGATATAGTTTTTATATTATGCCTTAATGTTTTATATTATGCCATTTAAATATTAAAATCTGGACTGTTTGTAATAGATTAGAATTTATCCGAATTAGAACCAAGTAAACTATAAAGTGTCTGTTAACTACGACCCTATAATAACCATAACGTCTGATTAGTCTGACTAAACACCTCATTTTTGCTGCTTGTTTGTAGAATATTGAATTGGAGCAGGTCCTGTAACACCAAATGGCATTCCCAGCTCTCACTTTATGAACCAACATATGTGCCTAAGAAATGTATTAGGTGGTCCACTGATTTAATTAGAAATATTCAATGACTGAACCGATCCCTCATTTGTCGTAGGTCAGAGCTGCTCATACAATTTAATCTGTGATGCTGTGTGGTGTGTCCTGTTAGACATGGCAGTTTTGAATCATTTTTGCACATTAGCCACCATTCACAGATCTCTGGTTAAAAATGTTTAGGTTGTGCGTAAACATCCTAAGACCATTAGTCATGTATGCACGTGATATGTGTATTGATATCCTTGGGTGTTTTGCAGGGCGAGGACATTGATCTTGTTTTTTTGTTTTTTTGTTTTTTGCTCCCCTTAGCTATTAGTTGTAATTAAAATTCTCCATAATCATCATCATCATCATCATCATCATCAAAATCATCATCATCATCAGAGGAATCACACTAAATTTCAGTGCTCTTTAGACTCTACAAAATAACTCACAGTGGGACTGTAATTATCACTGTTGACTTAATGTGCCCTTGATAGCATTTCCTTGGCAGTGAGACTCATAAACACGCTGCATTAATGAAGTTTCCCTGGGCCACTCTTAAAAGTTTGATTATTGATAACTAGCTATCTATTATATATATACACTACCAGTCAAAAGTTTGGACACACCTTTTAATTCAGTGTTTTTTGTTTAGGGATTTATTTTCTACATTCTAGAACAATACTGGAGATTTCAAAACTATGAAATAACACACATGGACTGAAGTAATCCATATGTAATGACAACAAAAAACAGTCAGTTGTTATTTTAAGACATGAAGGTCAGGTGTTCTGGAATAGTTCTTGCAACAACAGTGTTGTCAAGTGCATTTGCAAAACCCATCAAGCACCATGATGAAACTGGCCCACATGAAGACCATCCCAGTAAAGCAAGACCAAAACTTACCTCTGCTGCAGAGGAGAAGTTCATTTAGAGTTACCAGCCTCAGAAATCACCAATTAATTAGAGCCGTTATGAAGGCTTTACAGAGCATCAGTAGCAGACATATCTCAATATCAACTGTTCAAAGGACATTATTGTGTATTTCGGCCGCCATTGTTTTACAATGTAGAAAGAAGTAAACATCAGGAAAGACCATGGAATTAGAAGGTGTGTCCAAACTTTTGACTGGTAATATATATATATATATATATATATATATATATATATATATATATATATATATATATATATATATATATAATGTAATGTAAAGTAATGTAATTTAAAGCATAATATGTAATGTAATGTATCATTTAAAGAGGATATAATTGAAGCAAAATTTCAGTAATCATTCCAGGCAGCACATTTTGGACCTGTACACGTGAGAACTGTTGTATTTTGTCCGTTCGTTTAAACTGTGATCGTGATGAGTTGAGTTTGCACTGGATTATTTGTTTTCTCTCAGTCAAACAACGCAGGCAGCATCAAGGTGACATCTGCTGTTTATGTCCAGCCATATTGACAAGTTTGGATGGAGACCAGTTAATACGCAACACGTAATCGCACACACACACATTTTTCAGGAGCAACTCAAATAAGCACACTGATCAAAAATAAAATCAGCAAAGGATCCAAGACCTGCTTGCTCATCAGTGATGAATGATGGAATTTCATCTGGTCAATTCAATATATTGCAGTGCAGCAATGACATACATGCTCTCCCTCTCTCTCTCTCTCTCTCTCTCTCTCACACACACACACACACACACACACAATACTATATTCATTCCTGATATTAAATTTCATTCTTATTATACACATGAGAAAATATGATGTCTAATCTACAGTTTAATAAACACAGTGGATAAACAGCTGGATTATACTGAAACCAAATGCAACAGATGAAAGGATACTTTAGGAGGAAAAATGAGTGACCTATTGTATTTCACCTGATGAAAACATTAAGCTATGTGATTGAATAAGTCCCTTCAGTTTTCTATTAAACGTCTTGTCTTCAGTCTTCTTGTGCTTGTTTTTCTTGTTTTTCTCGATATGTACTGGCACATATATACCTCTGTATTAATATCTCTAGAAAACTCATCACCAGGTGCTGAAGGCAAGATTGTACCTGAATTACTTGGCTTAGTTCCTTCAGAGCCTGATGGCAGCCATTTGTCCATTTTCCTGTGAGTGACAGGCCAGTCAAGGATGGGATTGATTGTCAGGGTTGTGAAGGATGAGAGGAGTTGGGGCTCAGTGTCCTAGTCTGGTTAGGACTGATGGACTGACAGAATATAAGCAGTGAGTTCTTAACACGGCTGGGTTGAGAGACGCATATCCTTTGAGATATAAGCTGCATGAAGCCACTGATACATGACCCGTCACAGTCTTTTGTACCACACTCTGCCCAGATTAACAGATAAAACCAGTAGACTGTTCATTAGGCAAAAACTTTATACTTGAACAGGCTAGACCTGTGTTTCAGAGAATTAAAAGTAGGTTCACTTTGCTTGCCGGAAGCATTTTGTCTTTGTTCTTGATCAGCCTGACCTGAAGCAAATCCTCTGAAGAGAGCAGATGGTTCCTTTTCTGACGTGGGTGTGAATCAGCCTAGGGACCACAGTCCATGGTATTAAACTCACACACATACACACACACACCCACACACACACACACACACACACACTCACACGAGCACACACACACACACACAACCCTCATCTCATCCAGTCATCCAGACCCTCCCTTCTCTGCTTGAGTGCCAGAGTGATGGATGTGTGATTTGAAAAGACAGGCAAACCTCCCTGGGCTCCTCCCTAAGGAGGAAGAGAGAGAGAGAGAGAGAGAGAGAGAGAGAGAGAGAGAGAGAGAGAGAGAGAATATATATCTCAATGTGAAACTGAATTAGGTCTAGCCCAAAGTGTTAATACATCCTGAGAGGGGACTTAATTTAGTAGAGATAGGCTCTAAGCCCAGGAGATAACATATCAAGTTCACACAGAGTGAATTTTGCTACACTTCACATGTGGGTCACACTTTATATTCAGTAGGTCAGTTATTCTCAGATAAACAAAGCACCCATGGGAAAGGTTTAATTCACCAAACGCAAGCTTTTACTCCTGCTGAGAGTGTTAGCTGACAGGTAAATTCAGCATGTGCCAAGTCGATTCCCAGGAAAAGATCTGCATTGTCAGTCACACTGAGCCACATGTATCAGGATCCACTTGAGTTCCATCTGAAGATTATTATAGGTGATGTATTAGTATTGCTTTTTGCAACATACATGCTCTATCACACCATAAAATGTCCTTTACACCAACACACAGAATGAAAGGCTCTTTTATTTTGCCGCCACATTCCATTATAATATTAATTTTCTATAATAATAATGAATTTGTATGTACCAGCACGTTAACTACATGTATTTTGTGACCAGTGTGGCTGCATGTGTGCTGTTCCTCACATTGATTGTGTTGTTAGACACAATGCTCAACTCTCCTCCCTTTCAGCCTATTTTCATAAAAGAGCACAGCGCCGTCTCATGCCAAACCTCCTGCTCCTCCAATGGCTCAACCATCAATCTTCTCTGACATCTTATTAACTCGCAACAGACACCAATACCCACAGATAGGTTTTGGTGGCTATAACTAGTTCACTTATTTATTTATTTTCACATCGATTTGTCACAATGTGTAGGAAGAAACATTTAGCCCATTGATACGTGAGTCTAAAAATAGCTGTGTGGCACATGGCAAAGACAATAAATCCATTTATGTTTTTTTTTGCTTCCTCTCTATATCCAAGAATGAAAGGATCTTAGAAGTTTCCTAAAATTTCCTGAAAACTTTCCTGAAAATCTCCAAAGTGATTGTTTCGTCTATGTGACAGTAGACAGTGGAGCAGTTCATAATTCTTAAGACATTGTCCAGAAGCAGAAAAAAAAGTGATCCTGTCAGGAGAAGCGATTACGTGTCCAATAACTCCACTGGTTTTCTCAAGAGACACATACTCAAACACTGAGGAGACACATGAGACCCACATAAAGAGCACATCACCATGATGAATGGTGGTTATAACAGAGCTGATCACATCCTTCTGTCAATATCATCATTGCTGAAGAGATTAAAACCACTCCAGCACTTCCGACAAGGATTTAAATTGAGGCGCTTGAGCTGTCAGTGTGCCATGACGTCTGGGTCACGGGGAGCTGAAATGGCAGGAACGGGCTTCAGCATAGACGTAGCATTTTCAGTTCAGCAGGCGCTTCTTCCTCAGATTGATCAACCTTAATGAACTCATCATGCTCCCACAGAGAGACGTCCCGATTACATCTGCAAGCCACATGGGGTCCAAGAGCACTTGTAGAATTATGTACTGCCTGTCATGCACATACAAGTACACACATAATCACAGGTAAGACGTCCTCTGATGCAAAAGTGACAGTCCCACTTATGCTACGCCTTCAGCTTTATAGGACACCAACAGGATGCTTTATTGGAGGCTGTGAAAGCATATGTATGGTGCAGAAAATGTTTAGTGCACCTCGGTGCATAGTCATCTCTCTGACTGACTAAATAAAAACCGCTGGTATACTGACAGTTCTCAGGTTTTTTGCAGGTGTAATGTTTCAGGGCATCTTGAGAAATGTGTTTCATCTCAACATATGTATTTATTGGGAAAAAAATCAGTCATACAATCATGCCAGCAACTGCAGTTCTTTATTTTACTAGATCTACAGCAAAATCTAATTCAGTAGTACATAGCAAAATATAAAAGAGATGACATCATCCCAACAGCATTGTAGATTATACAAGAGGGCGAAAGACTACATATTTCGTATATAGTAAAGTGAATATATGAATATATAAAGTGAAAACAGGAATAGCTACAGCAAATAACAATTTACTCAAGAAAGGCCAAACATAAATGCTACCATGAATGGAGTCCTTGAGGTATAAAATTTAAAGCAGAAATAAAAACTTAAACATTAACCTAAACATTGACTTAAAACTAATCTCATAAACTCTGCAGAAAATTGGTATCCAGAGCGTGTTATCAGGGCTGGGTAGGTGCTCTGCAGTGCTAATTGCTTCCAGGATGAGACAGAACCTTCCTTTGGAGTCATTAATCAACAGAATACATTATAATCAAACCAGTGTAATTAATAAACTAAATTAATTACACCATAAATGGATGCATAAGTACAGAATATGGAATCCTTTCTTCACCCAAATTTTCAATCACTGAATAAATTAAAAGATTAAAATAAATAATCACCTTTCGCCTCTCACACACACACTGTCTTGGAAATGGTACTAGAAATTAAAACCAGCAAAAACTCATGGGTTATTAGTCCAAGAAACCGAAACCTCATTCATGTTTGCTAGCTATATGCTATATAAACTGGAGCTAAAGTTTAGATTTCAATGAGGTTTTCAGTGAAAGTGGAGTCATTAACTTGACAGTTCATTGAGAGCACCATTGGCAGAATGTACTAGTCTTATCCTGGGCCGTCAAAAGGTCCTATTATCCTCTCTTGACAATTTTGCGCTCCTTCTTTGATGTCCACTGAATGGTGCACACCAGGAGAAAAGGTTGCACCTCCCATTCAGAAACTAGTATTTGTCAGATCAAGTCAGTGTAATTGTTGGCAGAGAGGACACAGACATGCCGGTGCTGTCATTAATCCTCGTCTTTGAGGTGCAGACAGAACACTGGCAAGGATTCACCGAGCGCCATATTCTCATCTTCTCGTATTTCATACTGTTTTATGTGTTAAGCAAACAAGCAAGAACTTCTGTGAAAGCGGCTTATTTTAAAATAGAAACTCTAGATGCTCAAGACCAGCAGAGGATTTGTATCAGTTTGTTTGGGAGATTCCTAAAAATGCAGTGCGAATAGGAGTCTGATTCCATTCAACTTCCCAGCTTCTAGTTCACCAGCCCGTTAATCTAGAGGAGATATAGGGAACATCCTTATTACTTTTCTTATTCCATCCTATTTGCATCTATACTACACATTTTAGGGCATTTCTTTTGTTAAACATGCTTTTCTTTTAGTTTTAGTTTCTTTTAATTAGTTTTCGATTAATTCGAAACTACTCTCTCTTTTCTCATTTTTTCCGCTAGTCAAATACAACAACTCCAGTGGCTATGCTTAATGTAGGCAAGACGAAGGTGTAACTTCTGCAAACATTGACATAAAAATACCCTATTTTTTCATAGTGTAGTCATCATAATTATCCTCACCAATGTCTACTATGGTGATTTTTACTCATAAAATACAATAAAATTGTGCTGTGAAGGGAACACCCTTCATTGTAATTCGCTTACTATCCTTCCTGAACAGCATCTAAGATTAGAATTATTGTGTCCCAAACCATAGTATGTTGAAATGAGCATCCCAAAGGTACCCAGGTTACCTTTGTACTATTAAAGTCTACTATTTCTGGTAGATTTTTTATCTGTATGGAATAAATCAAGGGCATGTATGTTAAATTATGTAGTATAAATTTTAGAAGAAATAATAAATGAAAAAAAAGCTGAATTGCGAGAAGTTTGATGATGGTGACAATGTGTGTAACTAGGCAACATCAACTTTCATCATATATTTAGTGTTATATACTGTTCTTCACAAACAGAGGACATACTTTTAGTATAAATGGGAAAATTTGGATGCAGCAAAGGTACTCATGGTAGTAGTTTTTCCAATTTTCTTTTCTGCTAAAACATGTGGTATTACTGTGAAATTTGATGTTTGTTTCTGCTTTCTGCTGACATTGTACTGCAAATAGCTATAAAATTATGATATACATATTTTATCATAATTTTAATTATAATTTACGGTGCTGCCAGGCATTTCAATAAAATTATGTTCAATTTTCTTACCATCTTTTTTATCTTTTTTTTAATAACCAATTAGTAAGACATGCTTATGTTCATACTAATACTTGATTAATAGCGTAAACCTGTCTAGCATCTCAGATCAAATGTCTTGGTACTTAAAAGGAAACCGAATATGAATACTTTATTTGAATAGCACAGATATTGTGTTGTAATCAAATAGAGACAGGAACATGCTTGTCAGAAAGGTGTGTATTAGACAGAGAAAATACTGTGGGTATGAATAAAAACAATATTTTTTTTTAAAAAAACAGCAAATATCTGTACAGCTGTGGGTAAATCCAATTGTGAAGTTGTGTGAGGATGAAAACTGTCAAAATTCATAAACCATTGCTGACATCTCTGTTTTCTAGTGTTTTCCTTTATTAGTGTTATCCAGTATGGTATGATTGTTTAGGCCAGATCCTCTTAAGTTGTCTTTATTGGTCACATATACATTAATGCACAGTGAAATTCTTTCTTCGCATATCCCAACCTTGGGGGTTGGGGTCAGAGCGCAGGGTCAGCCATGATGCAGCACCCCTGGAACAAATATTTATAGAGGCATTAAATTATACATCTTGTGTTTATTTTTACCCAAAATGTTCTGATGTTTGGACCACACACATGCTTTAAGAGGTGTATAACGTATTTGTAGTCACAACTTAAATCCCTATCCTTTATAGAGAAACTTAAGTTTCCCTCTAAAGCTGGAGGCTCAGCTGTTTAGAGTGAGGAGATTTGAAGTAGCTGTATCTCATGCCTCTGATGGAAACATGGTTCCAACGCTAAAATGTTGCTCATGTTGTGCTTAAGTGTGCTATTACTTTTCATGCTGATAAGTATTATAGTTTATTTTATATTAGTTTTTCACGGACTTCACTTCCTGGTTTCCGTACAGACATTTAAGGAGAGCGCACACACTAATTCGGTTTTTGCATCATGCATCATGCTGTTTACCTCTACGACATCAGTCACGTGATCAGTGCATCATTATTTTTATTTACATTATTAGTTAACACATGATAAATCTCAGCAGTACAATAAACAGGAGCAACAAGGTCCATTAACATTAACAGTATGAAAGACATATTAATTCTGTCTCTTTCATGATAACTATTGTTTTAAATAATACTAGTTAAAGGAGACTTAATCTAAAGTGTTATACCCTGGACAATTTTTTTTGTATTAATAATACAACATCAATAATGGAAATAAAAGCAAAATTAGAATCTAAGTGTTCTTTTGTCCTTTTGCTTCTGGGCTCTTGAGCAATTTTATCTTTAATTACTTTGAGAAATCGGTATCTCAGGGGTCATAACCATAATTATCATTTATGTATCTCATTAAATAGGCTTCATTTCCACAGCGCTCATTCTTGGTTATGAATTAGACCTGTAAAGACAGTCATGGTGCCGATCTATATATGAACAGATTTTGTGAAGAAACAATTTATGAAGAAATAAATCATTTCCCCATATTTGTCTGCACTGTACATAGAGAATATGGCAAAGGTAGGGAGCTGGGAGCTCTGTCAGTGTACAAATGTATTCTCTGTGAAAGATCCAACCTATTCCATGCTCTTTCCCTCCGTGTTCTTGTTTGTTACTGCTAATTAGCTCTGTTTTTTAAATGTCATTCAAAGCCAAGTCAGTCATCCTCAAGGCAAACTCTGCCATCTATTCAAATCACACTCCATTCATCTCTGAGCTCTGAGTCAAAGGCTATTCCTTATAATGCCCCTTCAGCACAGATAAACCTATTAGCTCTATTATGAATTAACACTATAACGGTTAAAGATATGAACATTGTATTAGAAGATAATTGCATTGTATGATCATGATGACAGAAAGAAAATAATGAATAGTGAGTTGCTGTGCTTGTGAATGATGAGTTGCTCGGTGGTCAGTGTGGTAATTGTGTGATGGACATGAGCCTATTCAATCAGTGAGTCATGTGTGTGTTGCACCTGGCCAGCTGTCAGTGTCCTCTCTCTAATTCATTGCCACCAGCTGAACTCCAATAAACCATCAACTCTAATAAACAAGCAGTCCTGTCATTTTCAGCCATTCTTTCCACACCAACACAATGGTTCGTACCACAAAAACACATCTCCTAAATATACAGATTACAAAAGGACGACATAAACAACAAAAGGGATTTGACATATTACAATGAAATACAGGGCCAACGCAAGACCCCGGAACAGTCTCTCTACACCTTGGAACAGATCCTGCAAGTCTCTTGATCTGTGCTGAAGGGACGGTGTCAAACAGTGCCAGCAAAATATCCTCCAGAGCAGAACAAAGCCACAGATGTTTTCCTTTAATTCGTCACACAGCTGTAGGTTGAACTTGACCCAGGAGCGTATTTACAGTACGATCTTTTTCACTGTCTGTGCAGCACCACCAAAAGTTAAAAGCTTTTAGGAGCTTTTAGCAGGTTTGTCCTGACTGCTAATATCACATTCAGCTCATGGCTGGTGCACTTACAAAAAAAATACAAAGTTGTATTTCTGTTTTTTCAATATAAGGATAACATTTTTAATGAAGAATTTGATGCAATATAACTTCAAGCAGCATCTCTGTATTTACTTGTGACCCGATTTATGGAAATTAGTTTTAGCTAATTGGCTTTTAGAAGAGCAAAACCATGTACAATTTGCTCAACTTAATTATAATCACACTGGAATCTTTTACTGTTGATACGGATAACATAAACATACCTATCTAATTCTTATCGCCTATTTGATGTACTTTAATGAAAGAGAGGTTATTGTTCATGCCTGCACTATTATGTAAATAACTTTCACGCAGAATCACACATGCAGTAATAAAACAGAAGTGTAATTATGTCCTGTTGTTCTTTGCAAATACTGTGCGAATACTTGGACTATTAAACTTTAATGGATTCATTGTCATCAGAAGCAAAAACTAAATATTAAATATTTCATTTCATTTGACTTTAAAATGAATGTTATATTATTGTGTACTTTCCTCTCCGACATAATAAGATGGCTTTTTGCAGACAGTGCCAGAGGGTTAGTCAGTTATTGAGTTTTGTTCTCTGACAATAAAAATAGCACATGCTGAGCTTTAACAACTATTGACAGCTTTCAAATACTGAATCAGTTTACAAGCATAATGTTCAAGGAGCACTTCACATTTGGTATAAAAACCAAGCAGATCAATGGTTGCTGAGCTGAAAGAAACATTTGTAATAAAACAAAATGAGCACTACAAGCAAAGGCTATAGTATTTTTTTTGAATTGATACCGTTTATAAAACAGAAATACAACAGAATTATTTGGCAGACAATTAGCTCTGAAATTTAAAATTGATCATTCCACTCAAAATTATACAGCAGTGGACAGAAAGGGGGGCTTGAGGACTACATGTACAAATACAATGGTTTAGTTTTGTCTAATAAAGGGGTCAGTAAGTGTATAATGAGTTTAAAAACCCCAGGGTCACTCCTGTGCCTGGTACACTTACTCATGCCACTATATATCAGTACTAGTGGTGCACCATTACTAAAATATCTGGTCTGTGTTAATCTCTACAAAGTGACTAATACGGTAGGTTTACCTGATAAAACACCTAAGTAGAGTACATAGACTGTAGACTGGCATGTCATGTGCCAGCGCATTGCCAGTATATCATGCAGCTGGACCACTACACTGTAGCCCATGCCAACCGCCACAAAGTCCACATTAGTGAGAGGACTGCGGATCACAGACACCAGATGCTGCTGTAAGAGTCATTTCAATCCCATAGACCACTAGACCACCACATCAGGAGACACTGGGACTGTCCAGCTCCTAATGTCATGGCAAGTTTATCAAGCTTTGTAAGTGAGATGGGAGAAATTCCCACAACACATTCAAATGCTTATCTCTAAGAAGGATAAGCTGGCTACTGACATTGTGCAGTTATTCTATTTGCTTGGTACACATGGAAGGTTACAATGCTCTAGCAGGCATTGCATGTTCTTAGAGTGTGTAGTAAAGAGAAGCAGTTCTATTGAAAATCATCTAGCGCCCCCTGGAGGACCAAATGACAACATGACACTATCAAATTATATTGATATTATACAGCAAAACAAACACTTATATATTGCCAAAAGTTTTGGGACACCCCCATCCCCCCCAAATCATTGAATTCAGGTGTTGTTGTTCAGGGTTTGGCCCCTTAGTTCCAGTCTGGACCTCAACCTGATAGAACACCTTTGGGATGAATTAGAGCAGAGACTGCGAGCCAGGCCAAAACTGGGACATCTGCCTTCACATGCACATGAATTTAATATGGAGTTGGCCCACAACACAGGGTGTCATGCACACACACACACACACACACACATTCACACACTCATTCAACACACTGGCAGCAATTAAATGTTGTCATTTCATTTACCAGGATATTTCTGGGAGGTGGGACAAAACCAGAGAAGACAAAAAAAACACACAAAAATATGTGGAGAACATTTGACACCACACTCCACATAGACAGTAACACAAGTACTGAGTTTCCAAGACTAGAATCTCACTACACTATTCATCAATGTAGTGGTCTTGTTGTTTTCAATGAAATGTCATACCTAAATAGCAAGAGCTGAGGAGAATAAACAGAGAGGTGAAAAAGTTTGTTTGTGAAAAAGTATTTTTATGGTCTAGAAATGCTAAATAAAGTGTAAAGGATCAACATTGAATGAGGCAAAAGAATACAGCAGTAATCTAATACAGTGCTTGGTTCCGTTTATAAGTGTTGAAATTAATAGAAGAGTCATTTCAAAGTGCAGAAAGTGGGTATGAATGAAAGATATATTCCTTGACTATTGGCATCAGTCTCCAGAGATGGTGCAATGTCACTTTGGAATTCATAGTGTGATTGGAAAAAGACTGTGTGCCTAACACATCAGTAATTACTGGATTTGTTTTAATGGAAATCGATGACTTAAACATTTATATTATTCCCATTACAGCGCTGCCTGGAAATGAACACTGAAGGGCTGGCAAACCCACTAAATTATGATTTTAAAAATTTATTTTTTAAGCTATCAAAGATAAAGCACACATGCCAGAGAAATAAATTAAAACACTATCCATAAGTCAATCCATTGAAGTAAATCGTCGGAAAATATTACTCTGTAACTTGTAGGTTCTGTTACTATGAATGAGGAAGAAATGACCTTTGACTTTGCTAAAGTCCAAAGTGTGTTTTCTTTCAGATACTGAATGAGACATTATATAAGCTAACCTACACATAAGTCCAAATTAATCAAAGATCTTTAATTGAGTCAAAAAAATGACAAGCATACATTATTACACTTATATAGTTATAATATAAAGGGCCTGTATTTCCAGTTCTTTTGTGCATCTCCTGTAATATAGCACAAGTGTCAAGGAGGATTTTTCTATTACTCTGAAGTATATTAATTATACTAATTAAAAAGCGTAATCACCCTGTGGTAGACCTTAGAGCTATAGAGAGATCTGTCTGAGCAATTAATCTTCCTCTGAGCTCTGAGCCCAACTGTGTCCCCTGACTCTTGACTCCTTTTGCTCTGTGTGCTGGTGTCTACAGGATAATCAAATGGATGTGAGGAGAGGACAGTCCTGTCCACTCAACTGTCTATCATGCAGGGGCTTCCCGATGGATCCTCCATACTCAAGCCTCGTCAGTGTCACTCAAACCTTTCCCAGAGAGTGACATGGGCATGTGGGGCTCCATTAGACTTGCATTTAAAAAAGGAAAGTGCTAAGCTTTTTTTAGATTCTTCTGTCTTTACAGAATGAGTGATGGGCTGTCAGTGAGAATTAGGCTTGCTCAGGGGCAAATGGCATTCACTAACAATGTAGGAAGGTGATATAATTGAGCTTGTAATTAAAAAAAGGGGTAATAACACTTGCCTATAGTCACTACCAGCATATATGAGATCTCTATTACAGTGGAAGCTCAGTGATTAAGACATTGGACTTCTACTCAGAAGGTCATGAGCTAACAACCAACCTGCCACTGCTGGGCCCTTAACACTTGACTGCTGTATAAATGAGATAAATGTAAGTCTCTAAGAATAAGGGTGTCTTCCAAATGCTTTAAATGTAAATGTTTCAACAATACAAACTCCACAATAAGATAAATCAGCCAAAAATGTTAAATCCTGAATAGTTTTTTTAGTTTATAGTATTTTAATGTATATTATAATATCAGACTTATTCTATCACTGTCTTTATTTGTTTGGTTGGGTTTTTTTTAATGACTTTACAAAAATATTTAGTTTGCATGTTTTAGGTTCATCTGGTGCTGATTTGACCAACAGATGTCAGCAGTGTGCTGTTTCAAGCATTATACTTGTTCAGTTCTCATTCACTCACATATCATCTGGATCAGGAGCAGAGTGAATCTAAAAGTCCTGGAAGCACTGGGTCGTTCTCATTTTTTGACATTAGTAAGATATTAGTATGACCAATCCATAAACTTTCACAGTCTCTGTTTGCAAGCCCTGAAGCCTAGCTGTTTTTATTCAATTCTAAAACTTGATTGTTAGACTATGTAATATATTTGAGAAAATTATAGGTGAATCTAATGCACCTGTCCGATTAAACCTGTCCCTCCTTCAAGTGGTGGGATAGTGTTGTGAGTGGTTTACATAATGTCTCATGTGCTCGGCTTGCACTTATCCAGTTTAAGGTTATTCACAGGGAACATTTTTCAAAATATAGACTGTTTCAAATTTACCCAGATGTTGAGGACATCTGTGACAGATGCTCTAACACACAATGTCACCCGAGTCATATGTTTTTTTTCTGTCCACGACTATATAATTATTGGTCAGGTTATTTCGGTACTATGTCCACTATTCTGAGAGTACATTTGCAACCATGTCCATTGAGTGCTGTTTTTGGACTTCCAGATGAAGCATCTCAGTTAAATTCTATGCAAAAGGAAGTTATTTGTTTCACATCATTGTTGGCCAGATGTCACCTTCTTCTTCAGTGGAAGTCCTCTATGCCACCTTGTGTCAACAACAGTCAAACTGGGGCTAGGGTCAAGTCTGATAGTGCAACAGTACCCAGTGCATAATCAGAGTTAGTGATTAGTTGGTCAAATTGTACTGACCAGTTTCATTTCTTGGCTTGGGATTATACGGTACCACAGGTGGAGAAATGAGAACTTGCAATACTCAAGATCATATCATTTGATGACAAATCAAGACTTCAGTACAAGTATCATGAGAATTATCTTTTGTTCCCAGGTTCCAGGTTTGTGTTTCATACAAGTGAATGAATGTGATTAACCATGCAGTCATGGTTTACAAAAACAAACCTAAAGCTTGAAAACACACACACACAAACACACACACACATGCACGCACACACGCACACACACACACACACACACACACACAGTTATTCAGGGAAATATGTTTATGTATTCTTATGTTAGATGTGAGTACTTCTAGGTGCCTTCATTATTTTAGATAGAAGTCAAAAAACCAACCAAAATCTTAAAGTGAATCGAACACCTTTACCTCTTCCTAGTGGGTGTTAGAACAGCACAGGTTTCATAAACAAACTGACAGCAAGGTGTACAGGAGCTAACACATACAGAGGCGCAAGAGCATGACTTAAGCACATTAGCATAACAACTATTGAGTCTAGTGTAGGGTTAGTATATATGCCTGTCTGATTTTTTTCCATGCTCACTACCAAGGTGTTTCTCTGAGGGGGTTTAGCAGATGGTGCTGTAGACAGTTCATTGAACTCATTCTGCTCACAATTAATTTGTCATTTTGTTGTTTTATGTAGTGTGTAAAAAGGTCCGCTGCTCTAAGCTTCTGACTGAATGAGAAAGCTGAGATATTCCTGTCTGAGACAAATCCACTGATTTATGCACATACAAACTGCAACTCTGTTTTAGTCCTTCATTATCAGAAAACAAATTATCAACATATATGTTAATAGTAAAACAAAGAAAGTGAATTTGATAGAAACTTGGGCTTTCAGTTCCCCTTTTTTTCCCCACATTCCACTTTTCTGAAGCATGGTTTTCACTGTTTAGAATTCTTATAAACACTTTGTTTATACTCCTTATAAACACTTATAAACATATTTTTATAGCCTTCCCTTTATAGCTCAGTAAAGTCAATATTTTCTATTTTAGGTCATGTGGAAGCTGCTTTTCTGTTCACAGAAACATGCCTGAGAACTTGAACCTATTTAAATATTTCGTGCCTGAAATTAGACTTAAGAAAGTAAATAA